>NC_134831.1:164392804-164631600 GCF_004210375.1 Tachypleus tridentatus | reverse complement strand
TTAATAAATTATGGTATAATACTTTCCTACTGAAACGATAGTTTGGTTAATACAATCCCATTATATAATAAACAGCATAATTAATAGAATCATATTACATAGAATATCTAATAAAATCTCGTGATATATTACCCATTTTACATTGCTAATATGCGTATTGTATCCTAATATCTTATGAGCTAGTTGAACAGAACTGTTTGGAATTACGACGATTTGTCAGCTATGCATTGGATTTTCAGTCGACAGTTGTTCACGTATTAGGTCAAACGTCTCCGATTCCCCATCTTTATGAATTCACGTGCCTATATAACAGAAAGGAACGGTTGCACAAACCAAGAATAATCCATCCGTTCCTGCTTTATTTTATCGATCAGTCTCCCCTACCCAAAGCCAACTCCAGCCCCTCTCCTTCTGTCGTGGATTACATTAACGTTATGAATGTGTACGGTGTTCAGCTAGATTGTATTACATACAAGATGTACCTGACATTTAACCACCCATTCAGGCGTTGAGGGAATACAAATGTGGGAGGTACAATTTCTTTATGATGAATTTTAACATAGAAAGTTGTCTACTTTAGTTTTTAAAGTCCAGTGATACGTTGTAAATGGTCATTTATCCATAACATTGAACAACACAAACAATAAGACTGTTTTACCTATGACACTAGGAATTATTAAGTAGTGTGTTATGATGTTAGTGGAATGTAACATAGTGGATAGTTGCAAACGTTTGACTGCAGTTGGATTGAGAAGAACCTGTAAATGAAATATTTATTTATGTAACACATTTTCATACATAAAATGTTAATGTTCTGTCTTCGTAGTATGAGAACTACTAGCAAGTTAATCGTATTAACACAAATCATTCAAAGTACCAATTTATAACTTTTATCGTAAGTACAAAGTTTTCAGCACAACTTCCATCCATATCAACTTCTTTTGATACTAGAGATTACATTCCTTATATAGGGTGTCCCCCCCCCAAAAAAAAAACTATTCTTTTTTCTACAGAAACAGTAACGTTGACTGATAGTTAAGTCGCTCTTAAACAGCGAATTTCCCAATGTTCACTTATTTCTGCCCAGTATCATAGAACAATTTACTCCATGTAGAATAATATATTAACTGTGGCTGATCGTTGATGTAACACAAAGATAAAATCGTAGGTCCGTTCCTACAGTGACAAAGCGCACTGTATGTTTACGGTTAATAAACAGAAAAACAATCTCTTGTGTGAGCGGCAGCTTGTATTTTACTTAGCTTAGAAATCACCACCTATTGTTACACCGTTCACTACTGATGTATCCTACATATGGTGAATATTTATGTTACAACACATAGTGTAGAGCTCTGATAAAAAAATATTGGTCAAATTCACTAGTTTTTGTGTAAAATATAGCAAATAACAACTTGAGAGATTAATTGCGGTGTTGACGGCATGTTTACATAGGATTTTTTGTGGCTAGTACGTTTTTAGGACTCCATCTAACGTATAATGCTGTCGTACATTTTGTTTGAGAAGTTATTTCAGAATAAAATCAGGAAATAAAGGATGAGTATAAATAAGGTTTTTAAATGTTATACGAGTAGTTAATAAAATATCCTGTAGGGCATAGCTGTAGAGTTAAAATAGGATAGACTTGAAACTTAAACCAGAATAGGGTAGACTTAAAACTTGAACTAAAATGTAATAGACTTGAAACTTAAATTAAAATAGGATAGATATGAAACTTAAACCAGAATAGGATAGACTTGAAATTTAAATCAGAACAGCATACACTTGAAGCTTAAATTAAAATAGGATTGACTTGAAACATAAACCGGAATAGAACAGACTTTAAACTTAAACCAGAATAGGATAGACTTGAAACATAAACCAAATAGTAAAGACATGAAATGTAAACCAAAATACGGTATATTTGAAACTTAAATTTAAATAGGATAAACTTAAAACTTATACCAGAATAGGATATACTTGAAACTTAAACTAAAATGTAATAGACTTGAAACTTAAATTAAAATAGAATAGACTTGAAACTTAAACCAGAATAGGGTAGACTTGAAGCTTAAATTAAGATAGACTTGAAGCTTAAATTAAGATAGACTTGAAACTTAAATTAAAATAGGATAGACTTGAAACTTAAATTAAAATAGGATAGACTTGAAACTTAAATTAAAATAGGATAGACTTGAAACTTAAATTAAAATAGGTTAGACTTGAAACTTAAATTAAAATAGGTTAGACTTGAAACCTAAATTAAAGTAGGTTAGACTTGAAATCTAAATTAGAATAGGGTATACTTGAAGCTTAAATTAAAACACAATTGAAACTTAAATGAATATAGGATAGAGATAAAACTTAAACCAGAATTGGATAGACTTGAAATTTAAACCAGAATTGGATAGACTTGAAATTTAAACCAGAATTGGATAGACTTGAAATTTAAACCAGAATTGGATAGACTTGAAATTTAAACCAGAATTGGATAGACTTGAAATTTAAACCAGAATTGGATAGACTTGAAATTTAAACCAGAATTGGATAGACTTGAAATTTAAACCAGAATTGGATAGACTTGAAATTTAAACCAGAATTGGATAGACTTGAAATTTAAACCAGAATTGGATAGACTTGAAATTTAAACCAGAATTGGATAGACTTGAAATTTAAACCAGAATTGGATAGACTTGAAATTTAAACCAGAATTGGATAGACTTGAAATTTAAACCAGAATTGGATAGACTTGAAATTTAAACCAGAATTGGATAGACTTGAAATTTAAACCAGAATTGGATAGACTTGAAATTTAAACCAGAATTGGATAGACTTGAAATTTAAACCAGAATTGGATAGACTTGAAATTTAAACCAGAATTGGATAGACTTGAAATTTAAACCAGAATTGGATAGACTTGAAATTTAAACCAGAATTGGATAGACTTGAAATTTAAAACCAGAATTGGATAGACTTGAAATTTAAACCAGAATTGGATAGACTTGAAATTTAAACCAGAATTGGATAGACTTGAAATTTAAACCAGAATTGGATAGACTTGAAATTTAAACCAGAATTGGATAGACTTGAAATTTAAACCAGAATTGGATAGACTTGAAATTTAAACCAGAATTGGATAGACTTGAAATTTAAACCAGAATTGGATAGACTTGAAATTTAAACCAGAATTGGATAGACTTGAAATTTAAACCAGAATTGGATAGACTTGAAATTTAAACCAGAATTGGATAGACTTGAAATTTAAACCAGAATTGGATAGACTTGAAATTTAAACCAGAATTGGATAGACTTGAAATTTAAACCAGAATTGGATAGACTTGAAATTTAAACCAGAATTGGATAGACTTGAAATTTAAACCAGAATTGGATAGACTTGAAATTTAAACCAGAATTGGATAGACTTGAAATTTAAACCAGAATTGGATAGACTTGAAATTTAAACCAGAATTGGATAGACTTGAAATTTAAACCAGAATTGGATAGACATGAAATTTAAACCAGAATAGTAAAGACTTGAAACGTAAACCACAAAAGGGTATATTTGAAACTTAAATTTAAATAGGGTACATTTGAAACTTAAATTTAAATAGGGTATATTTGAAACTTAAATTTAAATAGGATAGACATAAAACTTAAACCATAATAGGATATACTTGAAACTTAAACCATAATAGGATATACTTGAAACTTAAACCATAATAGGATATACTTGAAACTTAAACCATAATAGGATATACTTGAAACTTAAACCATAATAGGATATACTTGAAACTTAAACCATAATAGGATATACTTGAAACTTAAACCATAATAGGATATACTTGAAACTTAAACCATAATAGGATATACTTGAAACTTAAACCATAATAGGATATACTTGAAACTTAAACCATAATAGGATATACTTGAAACTTAAACCATAATAGGATAGACATCAAACTTAAACCATAATAAGATATACTTGAAACTTAAACCATAATAGGATATACTTGAAACTTAAACCATAATAGGATATACTTGAAACTTAAACCATAATAGGATATACTTGAAACTTAAACCATAATAGGATAGACATCAAACTTAAACTAATATGTAATAGACTTGAAAGTTAAATTAAAATAGGTTAGACTTAAAACTTAAACCAGAATAGGGTAGATTTGAAACTTAAATTAAGACAGATTTGAAACTTAAATGAATATAGGATAGATTTAAAACGTAAACCGGAATAGGATAGACTTGAAACGTAAACCGGAATAGGATAGACTTGAAACGTAAACCGGAATAGGATAGACTTGAAACGTAAACCGGAATAGGATAGACTTGAAACGTAAACCGGAATAGGATAGACTTGAAACGTAAACTGGAATAGGGTAGACTTGAAACGTAAACCGAATAGGATAGACTTGAAACGTAAACCGAATAGGTAGACTTGGAAACGAAACCGAATAGGATAGACTTGAAACGAAAAATAGACCGAATAGGATAGACTTGAAACGTAAACCGAATAGGATAGACTTGAAACGTAAACCGAATAGGATAGACTTGGAAACGTAAACCGAATAGGATAGACTTGAAACGTAAAAACGAACGAATAGGATAGACTTGAAACGTAAACCGAATAGGATAGACTTGAAACGTAAACCGAATAGATAGACTTGAAACGCAAAACCGAATAGGATAGACTTGAAACGAAAACCGAATAGGATAGACTTGAAACGTAAACCGAATAGGATAGACTTGAAACGAAACCGAATAGTACAGACTTGAAACGTAAAACCGAATAGTACAGACTTGAAACGTAAACCGAATAGTACAGACTTGAAACGTAAACCGAATAGTACAGACGAATAGTACAGACTTTAAACTTAAACCGAATAGTACAGACTTTAAACTTAAACCGGAATAGTACAGACTTTAAACTTAAACCAGAATAGGGTATACTTGAAGCTTAAATTAAGACAGATTTAAACTTAAATGAATATAGGATAGACTTGAAACTTAAACCAGTATAGTATAGACTTGAAACTTGAAAAAGAATAGAGTGGACTTGAAACTTGAAAAAGAATAGAGTGGACTTGAAACTTGAAAAAGAATAGAGTGGACTTGAAACTTGAAAAAGAATAGAGTGGACTTGAAACTTGAAAAAGAATAGAGTGGACTTGAAACTTGAAAAGAATAGAGTGGACTTGAAACTTGAAAAGAATAGAGTGGACTTGAAACTTGAAAAGAATAGAGTGGACTTGAAACTTGAAAAAGAATAGAGGACTTGAAACTTGAAAAGAATAGAGTGGACTTGAAACTAAAAAGAATAGAGTGGACTTGAAACTTGAAAAGAATAGAGTGGACTTGAAACTTGAAAAGAATAGAGTGGACTTGAAACTTGAAAAAGAATAGAGTGGACTTGAAACTTGAAAAAGAATAGAGTGGACTTGAAACTTGAAAAGAATAGAGTGGACTTGAAACTTGAAAAGAATAGAGTGGACTTGAAACTTGAAAAGAATAGAGTGGACTTGAAACTTGAAAAGAATAAACTTGAAAAAAGTGAGACTTGAAACTTGAAAAGAATAGAGTGGACTTGAAACTTGAAAAGAATAGAGTGGACTTGAAACTTGAAAAAGAATAGAGTGGACTTGAAACTTGAAAAGAATAGAGTGGACTTGAAACTTGAAAAAGAATAGAGTGGACTTGAAACTTGAAAAGAATTAGAGGGACTTGAAACTTGAAAAAGAATAGAGTGGACTTGAAACTTGAAAAAAGAATAGAGTGGACTTGAAACTTGAAAAAGAATAGAGTGGACTTGAAACTTGAAAAAGAATAGAGTGGACTTGAAACTTGAAAAGAATAGAGTGGACTTGAAACTTGAAAAGAATAGAGTGGACTTGAAACTTGAAAAGAATAGAGTGGACTTGAAACTTGAAAAGAATAGAGTGGACTTGAAACTTGAAAAGAATAGAGTGGACTTGAAACTTGGAAAAGAATAGAGTGGACTTGAAACTTGAAAAAGAATAGAGTGGACTTGAAACTTGAAAAAGAATAGAGTGGACTTGAAACTTGAAAAAGAATAGAGTGGACTTGAAACTTGAAAAAAGAATAGAGTGGACTTGAAACTTGAAAAGAATAGAGTGGACTTGAAACTTGAAAAGAATAGAGTGACTTGAAACTTGAAAAGAATAGAGTGGACTTGAAACTTGAAAAGAATAGAGTGGACTTGAAACTTGAAAAAAAACTTGAATAGAGTGGACTTGAAACTTGAAAAGAATAGAGTGGACTTGAAACTTGAAAAGAATAATAGAGTGGACTTGAAACTTGAAAAGAATAGAGTGACTTGAAACTTGAAAAGAATAGAGTGGACTTGAAACTTGAAAAAGAATAGAGTGGACTTGAAACTTGAAAAAAATAGAGTGGACTTGAAACTTGAAAAGAATAGAGTGGACTTGAAACTTGAAAAAAAAGTGGACTTGAGAATAGAGTGGACTTGAAACTTGAAAAGAATAGAGTGGACTTGAAACTTGAAAAGAATAGAGTGGACTTGAAACTTGAAAAAGAATAGAGTGGACTTGAAACTTGAAAAGAATAGAGTGGACTTGAAACTTGAAAAGAATAGAGTGGACTTGAAACTTGAAAAGAATAGAGTGGACTTGAAACTTGAAAAGAATAGAGTGGACTTGAAACTTGAAAAAAAGAATAGAGTGGACTTGAAACTTGAAAAGAATAGAGTGGACTTGAAACTTGAAAAAGAATAGAGTGGACTTGAAACTTGAAAAAGAATAGAGTGACTTGAAACTTGAAAAAGAATAGAGTGGACTTGAAACTTGAAAAGAATAGAGTGGACTTGAAACTTGAAAAGAATAGAGTGGACTTGAAACTTGAAAAGAATAGAGTGGACTTGAAACTTGAAAAAGAATAGAGTGGACTTGAAACTTGAAAAGAATAGAGTGGACTTGAAACTTGAAAAAGAATAGAGTGACTTGAAACTTGAAAAGAATAGAGTGGACTTGAAACTTGAAAAGAATAGAGTGGACTTGAAACTTGAAAAGAATAGAGTGACTTGAAACTTGAAAAGAATAGAGTGGACTTGAAACTTGAAAAGAATAGAGTGGACTTGAAACTTGAAAAGAATAGAGTGGACTTGAAACTTGAAAAGAATAGAGTGGACTTGAAACTTGAAAAGAATAGAGTGGACTTGAAACTTGAAAAGAATAGAGTGGACTTGAAACTTGAAAAGAATAGAGTGGACTTGAAACTTGAAAAAGAATAGAGTGGACTTGAAACTTGAAAAAGAATAGAGTGGACTTGAAACTTGAAAAGAATAGAGTGGACTTGAAACTTGAAAAGAATAGAGTGGACTTGAAACTTGAAAAGAATAGAGTGGACTTGAAACTTGAAAAAAGAATAGAGTGGACTTGAAACTTGAAAAAGAATAGAGTGGACTTGAAACTTGAAAAGAATAGAGTGGACTTGAAACTTGAAAAGAATAGAGTGGACTTGAAACTTGAAAAAGAATAGAGTGGACTTGAAACTTGAAAAGAATAGAGTGGACTTGAAACTTGAAAAGAATAGAGTGGACTTGAAACTTGAAAGAATAGAGTGGACTTGAAACTTGAAAAGAATAGAGTGGACTTGAAACTTGAAAAAATAATAGAGTGGACTTGAAACTTGAAAAAGAATAGAGTGGACTTGAAACTTGAAAAAGAATAGAGTGGACTTGAAACTTGAAAAGAATAGAGTGGACTTGAAACTTGAAAAAGAATAGAGTGGACTTGAAACTGGAAAAAAAAGAATAGAGTGGACTTGAAACTGAAAAGAATAGAGTGGACTTGAAACTTGAAAAAAGAATAGAGTGGACTTGAAACTTGAAAAGAATAGAGTGGACTTGAAACTTGAAAAGAATAGAGGGACTTGAAACTTGAAAAGAATAGAGTGGACTTGAAACTTGAAAAGAATAGAGTGGACTTGAAACTTGAAAAGAATAGAGTGGACTTGAAACTTGAAAAGAATAGAGTGGACTTGAAACTTGAAAAAGAATAGAGTGGACTTGAAACTTGAAAAGAATAGAGTGGACTTGAAACTTGAAAAGAATAGAGTGGACTTGAAACTTGAAAAGAATAGAGTGGACTTGAAACTTGAAAAAGAATAGAGTGGACTTGAAACTTGAAAAGAATAGAGTGACTTGAAACTTGAAAAAAGAATAGAGTGGACTTGAAACTGAAAAGAATAGAGTGGACTTGAAACTTGAAAAGAATAGAGGGACTTGAAACTTGAAAAAGAATAGAGGGACTTGAAACTTGAAAAAGAATAGAGTGGACTTGAAACTTGAAAAGAATAGAGTGGACTTGAAACTTGAAAAGAATAGAGTGGACTTGAAACTTGAAAAAGAATAGAGTGGACTTGAAACTTGAAAAGAATAGAGTGGACTTGAAACTTGAAAAAGAATAGAGTGGACTTGAAACTTGAAAAAAAAGAATAGAGTGGACTTGAAACTGGAAAAGAATAGAGTGGACTTGAAACTTGAAAAGAATAGAGTGGACTTGAAACTTGAAAAAAAGAATAGAGTGGACTTGAAACTTGAAAAGAATAGAGTGGACTTGAAACTTGAAAAGAATAGAGTGGACTTGAAACTTGAAAAATAGAACTAGAAAAGAATAGAGTGGACTTGAAACTTGAAAAGAATAGAGTGGACTTGAAACTTGAAAAAAGAATAGAGTGGACTTGAAACTTGAAAAGAATAGAGTGGACTTGAAACTTGAAAAAGAATAGAGTGGACTTGAAACTTGAAAAGAATAGAGTGGACTTGAAACTTGAAAAGAATAGAGTGGACTTGAAACTTGAAAAAGAATAGAGTGGACTTGAAACTTGAAAAGAATAGAGTGGACTTGAAACTTGAAAAAGAATAGAGGGACTTGAAACCTGAAAAGAATAGAGTGGACTTGAAACTTGAAAAGAATAGAGTGGACTTGAAACTTGAAAAAAAGAATAGAGTGGACTTGAAACTTGAAAAGAATAGAGTGGACTTGAAACTTGAAAAAGAATAGAGTGGACTTGAAAACTTGAAAAGAATAGAGTGGACTTGAAACTTGAAAAAGAATAGAGTGGACTTGAAACTTGAAAAAAGAATAGAGTGGACTTGAAACTTGAAAAGAATAGAGTGGACTTGAAACTTGAAAAGAATAGAGTGGACTTGAAACTTGAAAAAGAATAGAGTGGACTTGAAACTTGAAAAGAATAGAGTGGACTTGAAACTTGAAAAGAATAGAGTGGACTTGAAACTTGAAAAAGAATAGAGTGGACTTGAAACTTGAAAAAGAATAGAGTGGACTTGAAACTTGAAAAAGAATAGAGTGGACTTGAAACTTGAAAAAGAATAGAGTGGACTTGAAACTTGAAAAAGAATAGAGTGGACTTGAAACTTGAAAAAGAATAGAGTGGACTTGAAACTTGAAAAAGAATAGAGTGGACTTGAAACTTGAAAAAGAATAGAGTGGACTTGAAACTTGAAAAGAATAGAGTGGACTTGAAACTTGAAAAAGAATAGAGTGGACTTGAAACTTGAAAAGAATAGAGTGGACTTGAAACTTGAAAAAAGAATAGAGTGGACTTGAAACTTGAAAAAGAATAGAGTGGACTTGAAACTTGAAAAAAGAATAGAGTGGACTTGAAACTTGAAAAAGAATAGAGTGGACTTGAAACTTGGAAAAGAATAGAGTGGACTTGAAACTTGAAAAGAATAATAGAGTGGACTTGAAACTTGAAAAGAAAAGAATAGAGTGGACTTGAAACTTGAAAAAGAATAGAGTGGACTTGAAACTTGAAAAGAATAGAGTGGACTTGAAACTTGAAAAGAATAGAGTGGACTTGAAACTTGAAAAGAATAGAGTGGACTTGAAACTTGAAAAGAATAGAGTGGACTTGAAACTTGAAAAAGAATAGAGTGGACTTGAAACTTGAAAAAGAATAGAGTGGACTTGAAACTTGAAAAGAATAGAGTGGACTTGAAACTTGAAAAGAATAGAGTGGACTTGAAACTTGAAAAGAATAGAGTGGACTTGAAACTTGAAAAGAATAGAGTGGACTTGAAACTTGAAAAGAATAGAGTGGACTTGAAACTTGAAAAGAATAGAGTGGACTTGAAACTTGAAAAGAATAGAGTGGACTTGAAACTTGAAAAGAATAGAGTGGACTTGAAACTTGAAAAAAAGAATAGAGTGGACTTGAAACTTGAAAAAGAATAGAGTGGACTTGAAACTTGAAAAAAGAATAGAGTGGACTTGAAACTTGAAAAAAGAATAGAGTGGACTTGAAACTTGAAAAGAATAGAGTGGACTTGAAACTTGAAAAGAATAGAGTGGACTTGAAACTTGAAAAAGAATAGAGTGGACTTGAAACTTGAAAAGAATAGAGTGGACTTGAAACTTGAAAAGAATAGAGTGGACTTGAAACTTGAAAAAGAATAGAGTGGACTTGAAACTTGAAAAGAATAGAGTGGACTTGAAACTTGAAAAGAATAGAGTGGACTTGAAACTTGAAAAAAAGAATAGAGTGGACTTGAAACTTGAAAAGAATAGAGTGGACTTGAAACTTGAAAAGAATAGAGTGGACTTGAAACTTGAAAAGAATAGAGTGGACTTGAAACTTGAAAAGAATAGAGTGGACTTGAAACTTGAAAAAGAATAGAGTGGACTTGAAACTTGAAAAGAATAGAGTGGACTTGAAACTTGAAAAAAGAATAGAGTGGACTTGAAACTTGAAAAGAATAGAGTGGACTTGAAACTTGAAAAGAATAGAGTGGACTTGAAACTTGAAAAGAATAGAGGGACTTGAAACTTGAAAAGAATAGAGTGGACTTGAAACTTGAAAAAAAGAATAGAGTGGACTTGAAACTTGAAAAAGAATAGAGTGGACTTGAAACTTGAAAAAGAATAGAGTGGACTTGAAACTTGAAAAGAATAGAGTGGACTTGAAACTGAAAAAGAATAGAATAGAGAAAAGAATAGGACTTGAAACTTGAAAAGAATAGAGTGGACTTGAAACTTGAAAAGAATAGAGTGGACTTGAAACTTGAAAAAGAATAGAGTGGACTTGAAACTTGAAAAAAGAATAGAGTGGACTTGAAACTTGAAAAGAATAGAGTGGACTTGAAACTTGAAAAGAATAGAGTGGAAACTTGAAAAAGAATAGAGTGGACTTGAAACTTGAAAAGAATAGAGTGGACTTGAAACTGGAAAGAATAGAGTGGACTTGAAACTGAAAAGAATAGAGTGGACTTGAAACTTGAAAAAAGAATAGAGTGGACTTGAAACTTGAAAAAAGAATAGAGTGGACTTGAAACTTGAAAAGAATAGAGTGGACTTGAAACTTGAAAAGTGGACTTGAAACTTGAAAGAATAGAGTGGACTTGAAACTTGAAAAAAGAATAGAGTGGACTTGAAACTTGAAAAGAATAGAGTGGACTTGAAACTTGAAAAGAATAGAGTGGACTTGAAACTTGAAAAAAAGAATAGAGTGGACTTGAAACTTGAAAAAAGAATAGAGTGGACTTGAAACTTGAAAAGAATAGAGTGGACTTGAAACTTGAAAAAATAGAGTGGACTTGAAACTCGAGTGAAAAGAATAGAGTGGACTTGAAACTTGAAAAAGAATAGAGTGGACTTGAAACTTGAAAAGAATAGAGTGGACTTGAAACTTGAAAAAAGAATAGAGTGGACTTGAAACTTGAAAAAGAATAGAGTGGACTTGAAACTTGAAAAGAATAGAGTGGACTTGAAACTTGAAAAAGAATCGATGGAGAGACAAAGAATAGAGTGGACTTGAAACTTGAAAAAGAATAGAGTGGACTTGAAACTTGAAAAAAAAGAATAGAGTGGACTGGAAACTTGAAAAAGAATAGAGTGGACTTGAAACTTGAAAAAGAATAGAGTGGACTTGAAACTTGAAAAGAATAGAGTGGACTTGAAACTGGAAAAGAATAGAGTGGACTTGAAACTTGAAAAAAGAATAGAGTGGACTTGAAACTTGAAAAAAAGAATAGAGTGGACTTGAAACTTGAAAAGAATAGAGTGGACTTGAAACTTGAAAAATAGAGTGGACTTGAAACTTGAAAAACAGAATAGAGTGGACTTGAAACTTGAAAAAGAATAGAGTGGACTTGAAACTTGAAAAAAAATAGAGTGGACTTGAAACTTGAAAAAAGAATAGAGTGGACTTGAAACTTGAAAAAGAATAGAGTGGACTTGAAACTTGAAAAAGAATAGAGTGGACTTGAAACTTGAAAAAGAATAGAGTGGACTTGAAACTTGAAAAGAATAGAGTGGACTTGAAACTTGAAAAAAATAGAGTGGACTTGAAACTTGAAAAAGAATAGAGACTTGAAACTTGAAAAAGAATAGAGTGGACTTGAAACTTGAAAAAGAATAGAGTGGACTTGAAACTTGAAAAGAATAGAGTGGACTTGAAACTTGAAAAGAATAGAGGGACTTGAAACTTGAAAAAGAATAGAGTGGACTTGAAACTTGAAAAAGAATAGAGTGGACTTGAAACTTGAAAACAGAATAGAGTGGACTTGAAACTAAAAGAATAGAGTGGACTTGAAACTTGAAAAGAATAGAGTGGACTTGAAACTTGAAAAGAATAGAGTGGACTTGAAACTTGAAAAGAATAGAGTGGACTTGAAACTTGAAAAAGAATAGAGTGGACTTGAAACTTGAAAAAGAATAGAGTGGACTTGAAACTTGAAAAAGAATAGAGTGGACTTGAAACTTGAAAAAGAATAGAGTGGACTTGAAACTTGAAAAAGAATAGAGTGGACTTGAAACTTGAAAAAAGAATAGAGTGGACTTGAAACTTGAAAAGAATAGAGTGGACTTGAAACTTGAAAAAGAATAGAGTGGACTTGAAACTTGAAAAGAATAGAGTGGACTTGAAACTTGAAAAAAGAATAGAGTGGACTTGAAACTTGAAAAGAATAGAGTGGACTTGAAACTTGAAAAAGAATAGAGTGGACTTGAAACTTGAAAAAGAATAGAGTGGACTTGAAACTTGAAAAACAATAGAGTGGACTTGAAACTTGAAAAAATAGAGTGGAAAACCTGGAAAAATAGAGTGGACTTGAAACTTGAAAAAAATAGAGTGGACTTGAAACTTGAAAAAGAATAGAGTGGACTTGAAACTTGAAAAAAGAATAGAGTGGACTTGAAACTTGAAAAGAATAGAGTGGACTTGAAACTTGAAAAGAATAGAGTGGACTTGAAACTTGAAAAAAGAATAGAGTGGACTTGAAACTTGAAAAAAAGAATAGAGTGGACTTGAAACTTGAAAAGAATAGAGTGGACTTGAAACTTGAAAAGAATAGAGTGGACTTGAAACTTGAAAAGAATAGAGTGGACTTGAAACTTGAAAAAGAATAGAGTGGACTTGAAACTTGAAAAGAATAGAGTGGACTTGAAACTTGAAAAAAGAATAGAGTGGACTTGAAACTTGAAAAAAACAGAATAGAGTGGACTTGAAACTTGAAAAAAGAATAGAGTGGACTTGAAACTTGAAAAGAATAGAGTGGACTTGAAACTTGAAAAAAAGAATAGAGTGGACTTGAAACTTGAAAAGAATAGAGTGGACTTGAAACTTGAAAAGAATAGAGTGGACTTGAAACTTGAAAAGAATAGAGTGGACTTGAAACTTGAAAAAAGAATAGAGTGGACTTGAAACTTGAAAAGAATAGAGTGGACTAGAAAAGTAGAGACTTGAAACTTGAAAAGAATAGAGTGGACTTGAAACTTGAAAAAAGAATAGAGTGGACTTGAAACTTGAAAAGAATAGAGTGGACTTGAAACTTGAAAAGAATAGAGTGGACTTGAAACTTGAAAAAGAATAGAGTGGACTTGAAACTTGAAAAAAGAATAGAGTGGACTTGAAACTTGAAAAGAATAGAGTGGACTTGAAACTTGAAAAAAAGAGTGGACTTGAAACTTGAAAAGAATAGAGTGGACTTGAAACTTGAAAAAGAATAGAGTGGACTTGAAACTTGAAAAAAACGAATTGAAACTTGAAAAAAGAATAGAGTGGACTTGAAACTTGAAAAAAAATAGAGTGGACTTGAAACTTGAAAAAAGAATAGAGTGGACTTGAAACTTGAAAAGAATAGAGTGGACTTGAAACTTGAAAAGAATAGAGTGGACTTGAAACTTGAAAAGAATAGAGTGGACTTCAAACTTAAACTAAAATAGGATATACTTAAAATTTGAACCAGAAATATAAACTTGGTTGCACAAGAACATTTGTTTGTGATCATTTGGAACTGAAATGAAAACCCTGGGAACCCTGAAAGTTGAAAACCTGAAGTCACCCTGTAATGTAATATCTCCTACCTGTCTTATTTAAGTCCATTTCTAGTTTTCTTCAAATGACAGTTTATTCATCGGTAGCAAATCTACACAATACTTGCTGATCATCACTTTTCAAGCTTCCTTCGTTACGTGTTTTAACTTTACACTCAAGAAAGTTATCAATCTTGTTTTACCAGACGTTTCTATCGCACTACCGCTCCCGACTTGTACTTCTGACTGTCTTCCCTAGCGGCAGTCACATCATAAACTATAGGATATCCTGATAAGCCAAGAAGAATCTATTGATTTTACAAGCACGTGTGGTATTATTGTAAAATAACACTAGCGCTTTCCTACCGGAAAAGCAGAATCAAGTGGATCTCATCTCAGCATGTGACTTAGTAAGGCCGAAGAGGGCAGGAAATGAACAGTAGGGTAAATATACCTTTACAGTAAGCAGAGGTACCTGTTAGCCAAGGAGTTATTAAAAGTCAGAGAAAAGCATTTTCCAGCAAGTTGTTTCGTTTAGCAACGCGATTCGCGTTAACCGCGCGAAAACTGTAAAATAGGAAAATAAGAAACTTACTAGATTTCCTCCTCTACTCTAAAGTGTGATGAGAAAACAATATGGAGTGGCTGTCACTTTTTTATCTTCTGTATCGAACACCAGTAAGGAAATTGATGAAACGCAATTTCAAAGAAGCGATAAAAATTATAGGTTTATTTTACGTCTCCCAAATGTCCATAGTCTCTAAACAATAAATTAGCAGAATACGTTATTTCACTGCCGTTTTTGTTTTATAGTGATATTCACTTTTTAAATCATTTATCTGCCTTGTTTACTTCTTAATACAAGTTTAATTGTACACAGATAGGAATCTGTATCCTTGCAACGAATATAAACATTTGTGTTAACACATACGTACAGGACTCACGTAAAGAAACATTGTATTGGTTATTACGAGTCTTCAAACGTTTGATTGGTTGTATACAAATTGTAAGGATTTGGTTTGTACTAGTCTAATATGACAATATCCATCATTTTCATTGGTGGCATTAATATGACAGAATATTCAGAAGTTTTGATTGACTCTAGTTTAATATACAAGAGTATTCAGACATTTAGATAGGTCTCACTTTAATATGCCAGATTATTCAGACGTTTTGGTTGGGTCAAGTTTAATATAGTACATTACTCAGACATTTTTGATTGGTGCTAGTTTAATATACCACAGTTTTACATATGAATAAAGAGCTTTAAGACTTGTTTCTGGAAGTTGAAATATTAGAGAAAAAAAAGAAACAATGTAATGTTTTTTAAACAAAAGATTACTAAAATATTTTATATTGTGGATGTTTCCTTGCATGGCTTTATATATCGAGAGAAATGTAAGAGCTTTTTGTTAACAAAATGTTTCTAGACAGGAGACAAAATTAAATATTTTTAATAAAAAAGTTCTTCACACACCATTTAAATGTATCGAGGCTGCTAAGCAACCTGCCCCAAGTGGCACAGCGGTAAATCTGCTCACATCTGATGCTGGAAACCGGGTTTAGATACTCATGGTTGGCAGAGTACAGATAGCTCATTGTGTAGCTTTGTGCTTAACTACAAACAAACAATAAGATGAAAATCCGTGCTTGTCTCATTGTAAATACAGAAACTTATTTGGTTGAATCCGTTCTGCTTTCATTCAACACTTTTACCGACAGGATGTTCTTACGTAACTTGAGGTCCGTCATCAAAATAATCTTGAACAAACGTTTATGTTTAGAGGAGTATCTACTGAAAATGCGCGCACACCTTGTTATCTAAATATGAATGCACGCGTACTTCATTTCAACGAGTATAAACAAAAGATGGAAATATATACTTTAGTAGACATTTTGTACATTAAAAGATTATGAAAGTTTTTTTTTTTTTTAATTTTATATGAGGTCTAACGTTAGGTCTAAGAATAATATTATAACTTTAGTTATTGATAGTATTGAATACGATAAAGTTTATTCCTAATTAAATTAAAGCAAAAGACGTAAACAAGTTAGTGTTATATTATCTCTTTATCTGCTATATATTATAATCATAAAATATTCAAGCTATAAACCAAAACGTATTAACATGAATTTTTTAAAAAATACGCTGCAATTTTTTTTTTAGAAAAAGGGATCCTAGGATGCAAGCTACAACGTGGGATTATAAAATGTATCTCAGGCGCAGCATATTTTAAAAAAATCATGTTAATGTGTTTTGGTTTATGGCTTGAATATTTTATGGTTATATTATAATTAAATAGACTTTGACATTTTCTGTTTTTAAATCAGTCCTTCCTCATGATTTTGTTTATTCATTTAACTTCATTTAGATACAAATTATTTAATTTCACTAAAATATGTATATATATATATATATATATAAAAGCGCGAATGTCTTTCACACTCTGTAGGTCTGTTTGTTTCTTAAGCAAAGCCACATCTTTAAGCTACAACTTTATGCAAAAAGTATAATGGGTTATGTGGCCTCCGAGTCTGTGACCACACAGCCCATTGTACTTTTTGCAAATTGAAAAGGCTGGATTTTTTTTGGTAATGTGTGATCAAGGAGGCTATTATGTAAGTGTTTTTTTTTATGCGTGAGGACTTTTCCTGATCATTGAACTCATGGTCACTTGTGTGTTAAAATGGTTTACAACTTCATGGATCTTCCTTATTGCTTCTCTTTTCATTGTCTCTTCGCTCTTTCCCTCTACATATCATTTCTTTTCTTTTTTCCCTCTTCTACATATTCATGCCTACTCTTTAATCCCCCTTAAGTGAAAAAGACTGGTGTTTTATTTAGAACATGCGCGCATACTCCTTCAATTAAATAGTTTTGCTTCAGCCATATTTCTTTGCTTTGCTTGCGTGTACTCGCAAGAATCAGCGTTACGATGGCTCTACAAAAACGTTTGTTATCGACAAATTTTCATTTACGTTGTATTGCAAAGAGAAAAGAACATTTCATTCTTCATTAAATGGAACAATAATAAACTGAATACGTTGCAAGTTATTTGATCATCCAATATAAATCAGGACACCGAGAGGTGCGAAATTTTGGTTTTGGAAACTTGAAATGTCATGCAAAGCACATGCAAGTAATAAAATCTATGTACCCGGTTTTGATTTGATTAAGATAGCTTGAGCACATTATTATATTTATTTTAAGCAAAATATTTAGCTAGGTAAAGCTGTTTTTTGGGTTTTTTTTCCAAAAAGGCAGAGTTAATGTGATTGACTTAATTAAAAGAACTCAGGATGTTTCAAATCATTTTCATCATAGCAACACTAAATAATTTGGTAGTCGAGTATAGGTTATGCTTAATAAAGGCTTAACTAATGTTAAACCTAAGACAAGTAGATCTAAAGATTTCGGATTCTGTGATTTAAAATGATTTTGTATTGTTTTAGAAATCCTGTATTTCAGGAAGTATTGTTGCAATAAAAAATAGTAGTTTAACCACAAATGTTTCGCAGGTTTCTGCTAGTACATGTATGTAAATAAATAATTTCATGCCCCCTTATTCGCTTCTGCCACTGAGTGATTAAATAAATACATATGTATGCATAAACTTTCTGGATCGATAAAGAAGGTCAAGTTCTTCTGAAACTATTGAACTATGACGTAAGCATTTGTGGAATCAACATAGTAGGAGGAATGACTGACCACGAGAAGAGGAATGTGATTCTGGCAAGCTGATTTGGTCGAATTTATTCTGTCGTTGACAGATGACGTCACATTAGGTAAATGACTCAATGCGTTGTCAGTGGATACTGAAAACGAAAAGTTTCCTTCTGACATAACTTCAGTCATTGTTAGTCCACACATCTGTTTTATCTAACTTTGCTGGTTACTGTTTCAGAAACGAACGACCATCATATTTCTACCGAGAAAATTGGTTTAATTTCTCACAAAGCTACATGAGAGCTACCTGTGTTAGCCGCCCTAACTTTTGAGATTGTAGACTAAACGGAAGGTAAGTAGTTAACATCACTTGCCGCCAACTCTTGGGCTACTCTTTTACAAACAAAAAGTGGGATTGATTGAAACTTTATAACGTTCCCACAGTTAAAGGGAAGAGCATGTTTGATGCCGGGATTCGAACCAGCGACCTACAAATTACGAGTCGTGTGCCCTTACTACCAGGTCGTGCCAAACCTTCACTGAAAAACAAAATTACATATTAACAGCAACTAAGTTCTACATTTGATGATTTATGAACCACCTCGTACTTCAAGGGGGACTTTAAAAAAAGTATGGAAATCTGCCCCATGCACACTCACATATTCAACACTTGTGTACACTGAATCGTCTGAACATCTTTGAATGTGAGGTCATGAAAATCCTTTTTGTCAAAATTTATACAAACTTATTCTTTAACACTTAAGAAGTAAGAATTAAAAACATTGGGTCTAGTGGTCATTATTCTCAGACTGCCACGTCCGAGAGTTCACTGTTCGCGGTCCGTTGCTCCAAAAATGCACTGGTAGGCGTTGAAATCCCATTATTCTGTCAGTATAGTACTACGATGGTTATTGATAGCTGACTTCTCTTCAGTCTCTCTGATAGCCCTCGTGTAGCCTTTTCTAAAACAAACGAAAATCTTGTCAAATACGAGTGAAAGGTGGGGTTGGGGAGTTAGAAAGAATCTGCAGTTTCGTCAGAAACAAAACAAAACGAATTTTTCCACGTGCTGTGTATGAGTATATTACACCTGACGGACAGTCATGTTAGAATGTCAATATCCATCCACCTACACAGTGATTACTTCTTTGTTTTTGTATCTCTGAGGCAAAAGCTACATGTACACGTTTCCAAACATGCATTCTTAAGGAAATTTACAGTCATGTTAGCAACCCCACCACTTAACACATTTGTCTGGACCATTTATGGACCAAATTGTTTGTGGATCCATGACTGTTGGTTAAAGGATTTCTAATAACGTATTCTTCATTTACCACACACAAACTTCGAATCCCATTGCGAACATGTTCATCCTTTCAGTCGTGGGGCCGTTATAATGTTACCGTCAATCTCACTGTTCGATCAGAGTTACTCAAGAGCTGGTGGTGAGCGGTGTTGATTGGCTCGCTTCCATCTAGTCTATCACTTTTAAATTAGAGTCGGCTAGTGCAGATGGCGCTCAAGTATTCTTTTGTGAATTTCATAAAAAAATCAACAAAAACATGTAAATGATCATACCATGATAACTGTAATTCATCCCTCTAACTATTTCTGTGGAAAATAGGTTATTTCATTCAAATCGTTTTGATCAACTTTTTTACACCGACTGCAGCAACACAAAATAATCATAGTACTCAATAGGATGCAGTATCTTAACGGTATGATTGGTTCTTTGTAGCCTCAACATTACTGGGGCACCATTGTTGAGTTAAAAGAAACTGTTTTTAGAGGTAGTGATTGGTTCTCTATATCCTTTACATTATTGGTGTACCATTGTTGAATTAAAAGAAAGTATCGTGAGAGGTGGTGATTGGCTCTCTATATCCTTTACATTATTGGTGTACCATTGTTGAATTAAAATAAATTATCTTGAGAGGTGGTGATTGGTTCCTTGTAGCCTCTAAAGTTGTTGTTTTTCTAATTTGCCCTAAGATATTTCTTATTCAACATATTTGATTTGTTGTTTCACATTAGGTTTTTTTTTTACACTGTTTCGTTCTTTTAGATTCTTTACAGTGTTGGAAAGCACTATTTTTAAACTTTTACATTAAGTCCTAAGTTATTGATGAAATAAATTTTATTATAATTCAGGCCCACAGTATGTTGTTCTCATGTTGTTGTTGTTTTGAATTAAGCACAAAGCTACACAATGGGCTATCTGTGATCTGGCCACCACAAGTATCGAAACCCGGTTTTTAGCGTTGTTTTCATGTAAGTATTAACGTTGGTAATCCATTATTGAAGCTCTCTGCAGGGTTAGCTTGGCACTAACCATAAGGATATAATGAACTCCACCTGGCTGTTTTCTCCGAAACTCGGTGCAAGCATCAAAAGCTTTAGGAATCATTGTTTCGTATAACAAAAATATTGTGTTTTGAATATTGTGGCGACACTGAGACGGACTGTCGTCGAAACAGTATTTAAAAAAAAAAAAGTAGAGAGACCTAGGTTTTACATTTACTCTTGTAATCCCTTCTTCTGTGTGCTCTAACAAAGACACTGTCGCAGCAGCTTAAACGTTGTCTTCTATAAACCTCATCCTTCCGGTAAAATGTCGACGATCATATTTCTTTCACAAGAGACAGGAAAATTTGTACAGTCACGCGTTGTTTAATTTCCTTTGAAAATGTAGACAAAGCGAGTTGTGAAAGCGTTTCTTTAAACTTGATACAAGCTGAGGAATATAGAGAGTAGCGATTGAGTTTAGAAATTAAGGTATCACAAAAACTTGTATAAGTATTTGCTTTTATTTTGTTTTATAACAGTTTTGTGACACTTTCTGTTCACTCGCACTCACGTGACAACGTAATTGTTTTGTCTAGTTTGATATAAAAAAAACAAACAGTTATTATAACAAATATTTACCCAACATTGATGGACTTTGAGCAAAGTTATAAAACAATTTATGGGGCTCGGCGTGGTGTAGTGGCTAACGTGACAAGCTGCCGATCAAAAGGTCCAATGTTCGAGCTCGTGATATGCCGATGAACTCGCCTTTACCCTCAGCTGCGGGTGTTCGCTTTATAAACGTAACAGTAATTTCCTTAATTTGATTAAGAGTTACAGTAGAGAAAGGTTTTGATGAAGAGTTTGCACTGTATCGTGTAAATATTTCTATATGATAGTAATTTACGTAATGAAGTGAATTTTGTATTAGAACCTTTGATTTCTGCTGACGGGACAGCAACTCTTAATCTAAGACAGCTTTGTATAAATCCAGATTATACCATGTTTCCCGCCAGATCGGCCCGGCATGGCGCTCGACTCGTAACCCGAGGGTCACGGGTTCGAATCCCCGTCACACCAAACATATTCACTCTTTCAGCCGTGGGGATGTTATAATGTAACGGTCAATCCCACTATTCGTTGGTAAAAGAGTAGCCCAAGAGACTAGCTGCTCTCCTTCCAGTCTTACACTGCTAAATTGGGACGGCTAGTGCAGTTAGCCCTCGTGTAGCTTTGCACGAAATTCAAAACAAACAGTCAAACCCGCCACGTCAGACTGAAGACAACAAAACAAACTGGCATGGAATGACGAAAATTAATTTCTAAGAGAGTGAGAAATTTTTGAAAAATCATAATATTATTAAAAATGAACAAACCCAATGGATATCTGAGATATCTTGTAAAGATAGTCGTTGTCAGTAACTATCAGCTTAAAAATCTTGTGATTGATTCCCCGTTACACTGGCGTCCTCTAGAGCACGGGTTCCAAAACTTTTTAGACCTGCAAAGCTTTACATCAGAAATAAAAAACATTCTAGAGCCTTAACAAAAACATAAACAATCGGTCACTAGCACCAGATGAAGTTTACATTTAGAACATAAATGTATTAAAAATATCAATAGTTAAAGAAAAATTTTTACTTCTACTTACTCGTTCAAAAGTCTCTGCTTGCAAAATTTATATCACTGAAAGTACAGTGTACTTATTTATTTATTTATTAGTTGGTTGGATGGGCTTGCTTTTGTTCACAAAGTAGTTCAATATTTGGAGTTATGGTTGCTACCTGTGAGCGCAAATCATCTTCAATCATCTTGCCTGTTTCTGAATTTGGTCTTTGTAGCTGTATACATTGAAAATGTTTGATCATAAAGAGATGTTATTGGAGAACGCATCAAAATTTTCAAAGCTCTATTTCTTATTTCAGGGTATTACATGGCTATTCGAATCCAGAATTGTGTAATTTTTTCCTACTGAAATTTTATTTTTAGGGTGTAATCAATTGAAATTTCTACAAGCTGTTCTTTCTCTTTCAAAGGCAAGTCGTTGGTATTAGCAGAATCAACAAAGGGATTTTGAATCCACAGTAATTTTTCTAAATGAGAAGGGAAGTACTCCCCAATAGTTGTACACAAGTCAGATATGTGCTGCAAGACAGAAACGTTTGCATCTTCACTTAAGGAAATTTCATTCGTAAGTAGAAAACCACTGAGATTTTCGAAGCAATCAAGTTCTTCCATAAGTATACATTCACCCCGAAATTTTAGCTTACGTAGAAGTGCTTCCATTTTACTCTGTGCTTTGAAGTACGTTACCCTGGTACTCTGCATTATAGCATTCATTTTATTAGATAGGCAAATACGTCCGAAAGGTAAACCACTTTCTGTATCGAGCATTTGTCCCTTAATTTGTATGCAAGTTCAAAATGGCATTCAGATAAAAAATAAACCAATCTCCTCTCACAGTTCGTAAAACAGAGCAAGCACTTTTACCCGAGAAAGCCAGCGGACTTCAGTATGAAACAGCAAATTTCTCATATCCTCACAGAGTAAACTGAAGATCCTCGCGCTGAGTGGTCTTAATTTTATAAAATTAACTATTTTTGTGATATCACACAATACCTCTTTTAAGTCTTCTGGCATTCGTTTAATTGCAAGTGCATGACAATGAAGACAGCAGTGGATACTCTCGACATCCTTTTTTTTTTTTTTTTAAGCATGCCACTGTGCCTTAAACTTTTTCAGTCATAGCTGCAGCTCCATCAGCGTATATACTTGAGTAAAGCTGCCATTGGATCTCATGTTCGTCCATAAATAAATCGATTAGTTTAAATATTTCTTCGCCTGTTGTTTAAATAGGCAAAGATTAGCAAATTAATAAATTTTCTTCAAAACTAGCTTCGTGAATATAGCGAACAAACACAAGCAACATCGCATAACCTGCGATGTCTGTTGATTCATCCATCTGAAGCAGAAAAGTTGGACTCTCTTTTACTCGCCTTATTAACTCCGTTAAGCAATTTGCTGACATATCCTTGATTATTCGAGAAACCGAGTTATCAGAAAGTGGCACAGAGTTAATATTTTAAAGGAATTTCTCATCAATCGTGCACTCTACCAAATCTTTTGCGCATGATTTTATCAAATCTTCTGCAATTGTATGAGCTTCACCTGCTTTTGCAATACGGTAACTAACGCTTTATGAAGCAATAAGAACACCTTTGTTGTCTTGACAGACAAACAAATGAAATATAGCTTTCCTTGCATTTAATTTCAAACAATTTTCTTTTGAAATACTCGGAAGTTAGATTTTTAATTGAGAGTGTTTGGTTTCTAGATGCCGTTTTAACTTTGCTGGATGTAAACTAGTTACTCAACACTGTTACACATTCAACCCACTATGTCCAACTTCATTACCTGTCCATGTAAAACCATATTCAGTAAAACTTTCGTCATACTTTCTTTTCTTTCTTGTTTCGGCACTTCTTGTATCATCCTGCGTTGAAGTGCTTGCACACGACGATAACGCCGATGAATTCGTATTAAACCTAAGCGTAGAAAGATTCTTACTTGTATCAGACTTATTACTGATATTCAGCCACTTATCCATTATAAAGGGGACAACTAATTATTAATTTGCCTAAAAACGTATTATTGTATCTTTGGCACTTCAAAAGTATTTTCACGGACACAAAATAGCTTCTTAATGAAAACTCGTTCAAGCACTTGAATTTTATCCTCATACAATGTCATGTTGACCTGAGAGCAGTGTTTCCATAACGAAGTCAAAAATAAAGATTTGTGGAAGAAAGGCTAGGCCGCCAGAATAATATACTTTTCTAAAGGAAAAGGGTAAACTATTATTATTGTTTTTTTTTTAACAGAAGCATTAAAGCTAAGTAACAAAATATTAAGCCAGATCTGAAGTGAGTATAAATCTCGAACGAAATAGAGCTCATTGGTATCAAGTTTGTCTAATCACACTTCAACGAATCTAACCTAACCTAACTATTACCAATTATATTTGTCATAAATATAATTATACTTCATATAAATATACTTTGAAACAATTGATACTGCATCTAATTGCATCACAGTGTTTCAAATATGGACAAGTTTCAGCTACGATTTCGTTTCATTTGTTTGTTTTTTACTTTCGTGCAAAGCTACACGAGGGCTATCTGTGCTAGCCGTCCCTAATTTAGCAGTGTAAGACTAGAGGGAAGGCAGCTAGCCATCACCACCCACTGCCAACTCTTAGACTACTCTTTCACCAACGAATAGTGGGATTGATCGTAACATTATAACGCCCCCACGGCTGAAAGGGCGAGCATGTTTGGTGTGACGGGGGTTCCAACCCGCGACTTTCGGATTACGAGTCGAGTACCTTAACTACCTGGCCATTTTGTTTCATTTCGTTCGAAATTTAGCCGCTAATCCAGATCTGGCTTTTAAAAGACAGTTGGCATCACTACCCAGGGTTGATTGTTGTTTCATACGAAAATTACGAGACTATCTTACATCTCCAATGATGCATGCGATCTTGAGATGATGCCATATCTACTAGCAACCAGTGGTGCCATTGTCGAAGTTAATTGAGATTGTATTATATATAATAGAAACACTTTCACCGCGAGAACTTCCCCTAAACTAAAAAAATCGTCTGACGTTAGGCAGAACAAAATATTAAAAGGCCCAATACGTGATAAACGGGCTATATTACACATATATTTCAGTTTTTACTTTTTTGTAGAGCGTATTATGATTCAGTTTTGTAGTTTTAGGGAAAAATATTAACATTCTAAAATCTCCTCGCGCAGCCCCAGATAACTATGGCGGAGCCCAAGGGTTCCGCGGAGCATACTTTGAAAAACCATGTTCTAGAGCTCAGTAGTGAGCTTGAAGCTCTCGGCTTATATGTTAGGTATAGAGTCGTTAATCTATTTGGAAAAAATCTCTCATCGCTGTCAACAGTTCCAGTGGAAAACGTCTGCTGCAACCTCATTTAAACACTAATTTTCCGGTTCCAGAAGCCTAACCTAATCTCTTCATTGCACGTCTTTAGAAGACTACGTACACATGGTAATAGGTTTTTTATCGACCCGTGCCGCTGGCATTCCTCCACACGACCCGAGTTTAGATCATCAACTTACGTACCGCCGCTCACGCTTCCCTGGCCGTCTTATTAATCCCACGTAAATTACGTTGTTCTAGTACTTTCATTCCATTGATAACGAAATCCTCATTTCCTGAGGACACAAGCCACTGTGTCTTGAATTGATTTCTTAACGCCTTTCTAATTCACATCAGTAAAAACACCTTTAAAAATCTTCGTGCATTCACATCATCAAATACACTCACTCTAAGACCATATACATTCACTTTAGTAAATGAACCTAAATTAAGTATATTAACATATACACCGACGAATATACTTATTTTAAATCTAAGTGCATTCACGTCAACAAAAACACCACGTTAAGTGAACTTACAATGATATAAACAAAAACACCTACATCGTCTACTTACATTCACATCAACAAAGAACACCTACATCATGTCTACGTACATTCACATCAACAAAGAACACCAACAATAAGTCTACTTAATTCACATCAACGAAGAACACCTACAATAAGTCTACTTAATTCACATCAACGAAGAACACCTACAATAAGTCTACTTAATTCACATCAACGAAGAACACCTACATTAAGTCTACGTACATTCACGTCAACAAAGAACACCTACATTATGTCGAATTATATTCACATCAACTTTAAACCTGTATTGACACCAGTAAATATGAATTAACATTACATCTTATCCTTAAAATCTACAGTTCTCACATGAAGGTATCAAACGAAGATAATAATGCTTTAAACCTTAGTCAGGAGTTTAGTCATACACCACTAGGGGCGTGTTTCATGGAGTATTGGTATGTCGTATCGTTTATAATATATGTTAATATTACCGTCTTCCTACAGTCCATTAAGATTACTCAATCTTAATTTGGTGATGGCATTGCTGTCTGGTCGACGTCTTTCCGTTCTTTTCTAGTCATAGAAAAACTTCGAAAATATTTAAATAACCTTCAAAACTGGTGCAACCTGAGATGTATAAATCTTAACCCCAACAAGACTCAGTTACACTTAATCATTAATATCACATTAAGTGAGATAAAAACTTACAGGTTGCTAACATACAAATGAAATTCTCAAACTAAAATGCTTAGGGCTGACTTGTCTTATTCTCCACTGAAGACATAAAACATTAGAAATTATGAGATCATAAGTCTTACGTTTGATCTATCATAGCTA
The DNA here is from genome assembly GCF_004210375.1 of Tachypleus tridentatus. NCBI lineage: Eukaryota > Metazoa > Arthropoda > Merostomata > Xiphosura > Limulidae > Tachypleus > Tachypleus tridentatus. The sequence continues at coordinate 164,605,006 of NC_134831.1, read as the reverse complement.
TGCAGCTTTTGGTAATACGATATATTGAATCTTCAGATTCTCCAAAATCTAATATTGACTACTACGTTGTATCTATTACATCCCTTACATAATCCAACTGTTATTCATATAATGAAAGCTGCATTTATATTGTTACACACACACATTGTGTCTGAAACCAATATGAACAATTATTATGAAAGTAAATGTCAAACGAAATTTAATCAAATCCTTGTGTTTTGTTTCATGTAAATCTACAAGAGACGAGGGAAACAGTAGAGGATGAAGAAAAACTGGATTGAATTTTGACCTCCTGTGAGCATTCCCCGAAAGAGTTGTCATTAATATATATCAGATCTACAATTTAACATTATTTATTATTTTGTAGTTAGTGTGATGCCACTTGAAATCGATCGCTTTTGGCAAAGGTAACAACCCTTTCCAGTGCAAAATATTCACACACGCGCAGAGTTTCGAGAACGGAAGGAGGGACGGAGGACTGTTCGTTATACTTAACGGGAAACAAACGAATATGGAACAACTTGGGGCTTAACTACCATCAAGAAAGAGGCCTTCAATAAATCATACCTCATTGTCGCCTTGTAACAGGGAATGACTAGAGCTCACGTGTCTTAAACAAAAGTAGGCAACATAATCAAGAATAGCTGTGTGAAAAGCGGCACCAAGCACTGTACAGAAATTACTTTTATGACATATCACTTCAGTCACTTCTCTTATTTAATAGGTTTGTTTTTCGTCTCACAGTGGATCAGTGTTCAATACCAGGGTTCGATTCCCTGCTGTGAACATTGTACAGATACTCCATTGAGTAACTTCGCACAAAAAGTCTTGACTGCAGTGCCAGCAAGTGATAAAAACATAAACTTCAATAATACCACTCTCGTCTACTTGATCTACATCTTGCCTCCCGTTAGTACAGCGGTAAGTCTCCGGATTTACAACGCTAAAATCAGGGGTTCGATTCCCCTCGGTGGGCTCAGCAGATAGCCTGATGTGGCTTTGCTATAAGAAAAACAAACAAACATGATCTACATCTCCTAATTTACATAACCTAAAAGGTTTGTTTTGTTATTGTTGCTAATTATCCCTAGTATCAATCAAATTCTTCATCGGTTTTGCAACGTAATTAGGCTTATTAAGAATTTGGCATCACAAATCATGAACAGTAAGGGAAATCAAGAACACAATAAGTTACAGAAAAAATTAGTTTCACACTTTGGCGCTGAAGGTGCGTTACAAAGGTAACATCCAAATTCAACTGTTGAGTAGCTGTTTTTTCTCCAAAAACAGAACTTTAATTTATTCAACCACGTTAAATTTATACACTCCAACATTAAGTTCACCTGTGAACAGGAAAAACTAACCAGATAGCATTTCTTAACCTCAAGATCACTGAAACCGATACACAGATCAAAATAGAAATCCACAGAAAAATCACCCATAATGGACTATACATTCCTTAGGATGTATAGCACACTAAACAAAACAAAAACTTAACATATTAAGAAACAAAATAAACAGTCACAAAACTATTATTAGTCGATAAAATTAATGATGAAATCAACAACATAAAACTACACTTCATCAACGTCAACAAGTTTCCTCCAAAATCCGTTGAAAAAATTATACACATACATCTAGATCAATAACAAACAAACAACAATAAATCCGAAGATAAAACAAACTACAAAACCTTATACTGTTGCACACCATATGTTCCAGACGTCAGATACAAAGTAGCCAACATTTGGAGAAAAAACAAAACACAACATTCCAGTAAACACCAAATTTATTGAAAAACCAGGTACAAAACTAAAGTCCATACTGTGTAAAAACTACCCTGACAAACACAACACCAACATTATTTATAAAATACAATGCAACAACTGTCACGACTTCTATATTGGAGAAACAAGCAGAAAATGGAAATGAGATTCAAAGAACACAGAAAAACACCTTCACACATTTTTGAACACTGTAAGTCAAATAAACACAACATAACCATAGAAAACACATAGACACCAAGTAGATAAACAAGTATAAACAAACGCAAAATCAAAGAAGCCCTACTTATACAACAACTAAAACCAAATTTAAACCAATTTTATCAGAACACCTTTATACCTATACTAATTAATAACCCAACATATAACTGCAACGCCCCCTACAACCCCGTAACCATTTATATTCTCGTTCCTAAAAGATGCGCCCAGCAATGATCAGTTGCAAATTCTGTTTGTTAACCTGAAGATAATCTAGGAAGATCGAAACGTTGTTCACTGCTTTATTAGTAAAATGTTAATATTCATACCAGTCGTTGAGATAGTGTGCGACTTTCATCTTTAAATACAGTGCTGTCATCTAGGGATAAAAATGCAACATAAACTAATTACGTAGTTTGCACTTGTAAGAATAATTCCACGTTAACTTACACGGTTGTACCTGAAAGTTGTATAATCAGTAACAAAGCCTGTCACAAGTTTGGCTGACTATCTAGCTACTGGACGCCATCTACGGTTATTTAATCTAGTGTTTTTTAATGGCGTAAAATTGCTGTTCTAATTTGGAAGTTGAATTCATTACTTGTTTACTCTAATATATTTAAATATAAACGCTCTCTTTTAACCGTGGGGGCGTTATAATATTACGGTCAATCCCACTATTCTTCGGTAAAAGAGTAGCCCAAGAGTTGGGGGTGGGTGGTGATGACTAGCTGCCTTCTCCCTAGTCTTACACTGCTAAATTGCATGGCCAAGCGCGTAAGGCGTGCGCTTCGTAATCTGAGGGTCGCGGGTTCGCGCCCGAGCCGCGCCAAACATGCTCGCCCTCCCAGCCGTGGGGACGTTATAATGTGACGATCAATCCCACTATTCGTTGGTAAAAGAGTAGCCCAAGAGTTGGCGGTGGGTGGTGATGACTAGCTGCCTTCCCTCTAGTCTTACACTGCTAAATTAGGGACGGCTAGCACAGATAGCCCTCGAGTAGTTTTGTGCGAAATTCCAAAACAAACAAACAAACTTTCGCAAATAAAGTGATTATTTTTAAAAAGTTCTTTTTTACATGTTTTAACGTTTTACATATAATTTCTGATAAATTATGAATATTTTTTAATATTTACAATTTTCATAGTATTATTTCGGTTAACAAACAAGGAATATATTATTGAAAATTACTGTTTTAAAGATCGCATGATAGATTTCTTTATAAACCGCGTTTACGTATTCGATCGTTTATAATAAATCTATAACAGAAATGAAATGTAGTTATTTTATGTAAAAGATACGTCATTAACATCTTTACCAAGCATACCAAAATAAGCCAACTTTTTTTTTTTTACCCGACTGTTTTTGTAATTCACAATATGACATGTTACCGTTTGAAAGGTAGCCCTAAAATAAACAATATCCATCTGGCACAGTGGGCTCTGGGCCTTATGCAGAGGGCTAAAATTTATATAACATACATTTCTTTGTCACAACATGTGTAGAAATATATATAGCCAATAAATAAATGGACAAAAGACCAGTGCTTTAGGTTCAGTTTTTGTTTTTATTTAATTTTCACATAAAGTGGATGTGCTGCAGGTAGCTCTCTTTCAGAAATTGAGCTGCATAGAGAATTGGAAATTCATGCTTTCTTGGCAGTTTTTAATGAAATTCGTTAAAGAACATTATCCAGGTATTTGGAAAACTAAGAAATCCATGATTTGAGAATTAAATAGAGTAAAGATACTTCTGCATTTGTAGCCCTAAATCACGTCAGTTACAGACATTTATAAACGGTTTCATTACTTGTTTTTGGAAGATTTTGTTAGATTATCATCAGAATTCAGAACAACTGTTAACAGAGATGGAAGTTGTGGCTGTAGAAGGATAGGAACGTTTTGATATCTCGCATCTTTTCACAGATTTAGGCAGCAGCCTTCTCCATCTTTATCATCTCCTGGATCCCGTCTTGCATCTCTCGAACGGCCTGGTACTCGGAGAGGCCTAGTCGTCGCTTGTTCGAGATGTCGTATACCCCGCCCTCACTCTCCGTGTGCTCCCCACGAGTACCTGAAAGAGGTGTCGTTCATCTGTAGTTTACCTTGCGGATAAAATGTTTCAATTATTCTTAAAATTTGTGACTTCACTATCAAACTTTGCTTATCGAATCAATGGCCTTAAGAAAATCTTTATTTTGAGTGGTTGTGAAATAAAAGTTGCCACAATTTTATCAAAATTGAATTTCGTCTTTTTTGTAGAATTGAAAAATATATATACATTATGATAAATAGTACTGTCTCTAAATACACTAACCTTTCTTTTGCTGACTAAGTCATTTGAAGATTTGAAAAAGTACTAGTCGTCACATGAGTTTATTCGTTCAACTTTATATAGTTTTGTGTCGATATGTGAAAAGTCACGTGATTTTATTCGCCCAATGGGAGATATACTAAAACTTTATATAGTTTTGTGTCGATATGTGAAAAGTGCTTCTCGTAGTTTTCTTGACCCATTTTTACAGTTTTTTATTTTATGCGTTTTTCATACCTTCTGCGATACCACCTTTTATAAGTAGGAGAACTGCGTATGAAATCATATGTTTATCGTCACACCTGAATTTTGGTTTAAGTTCTCTGTTGATAAAAAACAACGTGTATCTGTTTGTTACCAAGAGATGTTCAGGCGCGCGGTTCTTTAAAAGTAACCAAGTACAAAAACATCTAACCTCGGACTTGTAAGTTGAACTTTGATGCGATGTCCTCTAAGACATTACGGTCTTTAGCTAGTTTGGGTAATCGAATATGAACACTGGCTCGCATGGTCGTGCCCAAGTTAGTTGGACAGAAGGTCAAGAAGCCAAAGCGATCATCGTGAGAGAAAGAGAGCTTCGATTCCATTGTGTCCACGGCCTAAGTGAGAACAAGAAACTTTTACACGTCTAAAATATAAACACGTGCAAACTTTGGTTATACTGTAGTTCAAAGATAAGAAGTACATTTTCATTAAATAAACGGTTGAAAAAAATCGCTGATAACAAAAACTGAAACAGTTAATGCACTGTTTAAGAAAAAAAAGTTGAGTAAATTTATAAACCTTGAATATCAAAGTATAATACAGATATGATGTTAAAAGTGTGTGATGCACCCTCAAGAGGGCGTTGAGTGTGTGTGTTTTCTTATAGCAAAGCCACATTGGGCTATCTGCTGTGTCCATATAGGGAATCGAACCCCTGATTTAGGTTTTGCAAATCCGTAGACTTACCTCTGTCCCATCGGAGGATGAGGGCGTTAAGAGTCATGAGGCAACACGTATAATATCATCCGAAAATTAAAATTCATAAATACAGAAGTTTAAAATGAAACTACAAATATTACTAATACTAAGTAGCAACAAGTGGGAAAATGATATGTACAGTATATATACATAAATAGGTTATGCGAGGTTGCAAGAGGGCAACAAAATGTATGTTTAGAAAGGGAATGCGCCATAACACAGTTTGCACACAAAAGTATATAACACTAATATTCTGAATTTTCATATTTTAAAATGATTTTGACATTAACATTCACGTGAAGTGAATTTGCTGTTGAAATTCATAAAAATAGAGCGAGGGTAAGGGCTTACAATACAAAAATTCGGAGTTCGATTCTTGCAGTGGGCCTAGCACAACGTACAGATTTTGTACTTAAGAGCTAACAAACTAATAAAATGTCAGATTTAAAAATCACAAGCTTACAATGACCAAACGTTTGTACACCGTCTTGAGGTCTCCCCCCTTCTCCATGGAGATTATTCGAAGATGATCTTCCTCATTCACCCATACCAAGAATGTTTTGGTTTCATTGTGAAAGATGCCACGCCCAGTTGGCCAGTAGCGACACGCATTGGCCGTTTGGAGAAACCTGAAAAAGTTCCCCATAATAAATCCATTAATTGCTTATTTTTAACTGTAAAAGAGGCGCCCTTTCTGACACTGAGAAAGATATTTCGAACAAAAAACATTAAACGCAAAATATTCTTCAGAAAAAAACATTTTACTCCATTTTCAAAGATAATGTTTAAAAGAAAAATATATACAATGTGGATCAAATAACCAAATATATCTTTCTTCTAGTTTAACACAGTTATGTCACACAGCGCTATCTAGTGGAGAAGGTAATAATTTATGCTTTTCATATCGGTCAAATTTACCTGTCTCCCTCCTTGAATAGAAAATGATCGTCAATGAGTTGCTGCTGGATGGCTTTATCCATTCCTGTTAAGGGAAAGTAGGATCCCTTAAGTTCACCGTCCAAACCGCTTAGTGTGCTACTCACTTGATGCTCCATTTCTTTGTATTGCTGAAAAAGGAAAATGAAACCTACAGTGGTAGCTTTAAAAAAGAAAATGAAATATACAGTGGTAGTTTTAAAAAGGAAAATGAAACCTACAGTGATAGGTTTAAAAAGAATTGAGAAGTTTGTTATCTATTTGATTATAATAGTGATATAATTCGCAAATAACTTTTATATTTTTCAAAAGTTTAACTTTTCTTTAGTTTACTTTGAAATAATTATTTCCATGGGATTGTATTACCTAGCGGAAGGTTTTATGGAATATCAGTTATACAACATTTTCAAGACTAATACTATAGTGATGAGACAACCTGATTCTATAGAGGTAGGTGGGAAATAGGAGGATATTTTTCACCGGAACTGTCGCCGTTTCAGTCCATGATGTTAGAGTAATAGCTTTATGGTAAACGCCTGGTGTTATAATTTTAAAATATAAGCAACAATCACATTTCTATTGCACATTTTGTGAAAAATATCCCCGACAAACTACATAAAACACAAGATTATTGTTACAGACGTTAAATATGGCGACATCTATGATCTCGTCATTTAATATATAACTCCTACCAACGTGCACTGCTTTAACGTTTTAATACCTTTCCCGATCGCCAGGGTAACATATTTTTAATTTCTGTTTATTGTGCTGCCACTCTCAAAATATTATAGCTAATTTCATATAACTATTTACAGCTTTATAGTATTGTTTCATTCTAGCTTAATGAATTTGTTAGTTATTATGAAACGCTGTTTTCTGAACAATTACAACAGTACTTCCTTTGATCTCAGAGCCACTGTTTATTATTATTATCAGTGCGTGCCTAAAAATAATGAAAATATACCTAAGAGTTGTTGTTTTTCTCGACAAAATTTTAATTGTTGCGTCCGTTTTGTACAATTTATGTATTTTATTCTAAAACTATTACGATACATTAATCATAACCTGACATATACCTCTACCTACACATATAAATACATACATTTATGTAAATATATACAACTCAAAAGTACATACAGTTTAAAAACAAGTACTGTGAATTAAAGTCCAACATCTTTTAACTCATTTGAAACGGAAAGTTTTGAACTTAAATTGAAAATAAAACGATATCACATACTATCGTGTTGTGATTTATCTTGTTAAAACTATAATGTGGGTAGGGGAAGTGAAGTGTCTTTGAAGGGTGTTTTTTTATTATTGTCCCGTGCTCATGAATTCTGTCCCTAGTCTTTAATGCACTGAACACGATATCTGATGCACTACAATGTGTAAAGAACCACATTTAATGAATACAGTATGATATACTGTATTATATAAAGACCATATTTAGTGCAGTGGATACAATGAATGATGTATTGCTTTATACAAGTGACCTGTAACGTGGTAAGAGTAATTTTGATAAAGTTGGGGCATGATAAACATGTTATCATCTGAGTCGTGCTGTCTTGACATGGTTTTCCTCCAGGTGGCACTTCTGTGTTAGGTGAGTATAATTATGAGTGTGCTAAGTAGACTTATAAATTCCAGTCATGTTTAAAAGATAAAGGGAAAGATAGGTTACCCATTAGAAGGCATAGGGGATGTTGGGCTACTCCTTAGAAGATACAGGGGAAGTTGAGTCACTAATTAAAAGGTATAGGGGAAAATAAGTGACTCTTTAGAATATATGGAGGAAGTTGAGTCACTAATTAGAAAGTATAGGAGAAGATGGGTATTTTATATCTTTTAAACTTAAGAGGAAGATTTTAGTCTGGGCATGAGATCTGACCTTCTCAACACTCATTATCTTGTTGATATCGTTTTTCTAACCTGTTTACTCGACTATTTAGGCCTGGTGTTGTGTGACTGGTATTTTGGCTACTTAATGGGCATTAATAAAAATGCTTTATTGGTCATGAACACGTGCCAATCAAAAGATCAGTCAACATTGAGTGTAATGTTAGTTAACCAGACCATATTTCTTTAACGTAAATCTTCTCTATTGCTCTTATTTTTAAGTATGCACATCGTTCAACCTGATATCCGGACTTTTTATTTAAAAACGTAACTATATAATACTACACACCTCTTCTGTCAAGCAGGGATTGAAGGGGTAGCCCTGGAGGTTGCGGCCGCAGCGCACTCTAGTGGAGAGGATAAACTCTCCTGTGGGATCAAGATCCACCAAGGTATTGATGTCACCCCATTCCTTTAGAGGGTGTTTATCTGTGGCCTTGAAGCCGCCGTGATATTCGTCGATGATGGGGTTAAACAGGGGGGCGAATATTGTGTACGATTCTGCATCAGGGGCATAGATACCCACTCTACTGTCTGAATTCTCAACACCTGGAAATTGTAAAATTGTTTCATTAAAACACCAACTTTAGCATGTGTTTGTGGTAGAAATATTTCATTAAGACACCAACTTTAGCATGTGTTTGTGGTAGAAATGTTTCATTAAGACACCAACTTTAGCATGTGTTTGTGGTAGAAATGTTTCATTAAGACACCAACTTTAGTTTCGTGTTAGTGTTAGAAATGTTTCTTTAAGACACCAACTTTATTTTCGTGTTAGGATTAGAGATATTTCATTAAGATACCAACTTTGTTTGGATCATGGTAAAGTGAGGGTTGAGAATTTTCTCGAATAACAAAATGTTAGTGTTTGAGCTTATCAGTTTGTGTTCATTTAGTATTAAAATAGAAAATGTGGAAATTTTAAACATTTCTCGTTGACTGACAAGAAGGAAGTTCACTAATAAAAACTCAATAACAAAGTACAGAATTCTAAAACTCAGATTTATCCATTTTCAAGTTGTTTTACTCTCATACTACCGAAGTTTATGTTAATACCATTAAGAACCAGTTGGGTTCAAATGTTGCATCGTATGGAGTAGAGAACTAAAAAAAGTGTCATGAAATTACTTATTATCTGCATGAAATACATAGAGGATCATGAAATTACTCATTTTATGTGTAAAATACGTAGAGGGCTGTGAAATAATTCATTTTCTATACAAAATACTTAAATAATCCTTATAGTAGCATTGACGGTAGTTTAGTTTACGTTTTGTTGTATGAATATTTTTTTTCTGGGGGAACCCTGTAACCAGTCTCAGAAGAAATTAATCATATAATTAGTTTAGAAGATAATGCTTAAAAAAAACACGATGGGATCGATATGGACTCCATCGGTAATTATGGGATTAAAAAAACACGATGGGATCGATATGGACTCCATCGGTACTTGTGGGGTTAAAGAGAGTGTAGTAGAGAGAGTTGTTCAATAGTGTTTTTACACACTGAATGTATAAAACTAACAAGACGATCTGAAAGCGATGAGGTCTCACGTGCGAAAGTAGAGCTGTAATAAAAGTTTGATTTAATATTCCTTCAGTGCTATAGAAGGGCGAGTTTTGTATTTGTAAGAGTAGAGGAAAGAAAGCTAATTAGTCAATAGCCAACACTCTGGACACACTAACTGAATGGTGATATTTCACCATTTATTCTTAAAACGCATCCACGGTCCCGAAGTGCGGAACACGTTTTTTGCGGCAACGAAGCGCGAACCATGGACCTTCTGATTCGCACAAGTTACATGGCCAAAAAAAAACATGAAATTTCTGTTCTGACTACGAAGCTTTGTTGTTCGTTCTCACAGATTTCTAGGAATAAGATGCGGCACGTGACTTGCTAGCTTTGGGAGCGCCTATGGAGACTGCAATTATAAATAGCAACACCTTTCGAAAATTGATAATTATTGCTTTGTTATTTTTTGGTATAATCGGTTTTTTTGTTCTGTATAATACACTAGTGAAATCTGTCTAATTTAGTTTAGTGAAAAAGATTCCCAAAATTTGAGAATATTCCTAGTTCCTTTTATGTTTTCGTAATTCAGAGAATCCAATAAAAAACAAGTTAGCAGGTTAACACAGTTTGTATCTTAAAAAGTGACGTATTTATCTAAACGGCCGGGTCATAGCTTCTAAATACAGGAATTTTGAACTGTTGATCAGAAGGTGGGTCAGCAGCATTCGTTACATAACTGAATAGTGAAATGCAGCAAAAATTAGAAGTGTGGACAAGACATATCGCACCTTGAAACTTGGATTATCCAGACCGCAGACTGCCAAGCTAGCCACTAGGCAAGCTCCGATTACGTAACAATAGTGACTGCATAATTTGTGTGTGTGTGTGAGTGCACGTGTATATTTAACGTATTAGGTTGAGGAATAATTCGTGAGCGTTTTTAAATAATTTCATTCAAGCATTACATGCAAGACTATACAATACTTCAATGCATGAACACATTACACCCAAAACATTTATTATGATACTTTATTTCATGTAATACCTAGGTATATAGTATGCATTGTTTTAAACGAAATTGCAAGAAATTAAATGCGAAAAGCAGATGGTGTCGAAAATGCTCGATTTTGTCCACTTGACATTCCATTTAATGAGCTGAAAATGAAAGCAAAAATTAAAGACATATGAAAATCAAACACACCATCTATTAGAGCAAAAAATTATCTACCAAATGACATGAAATATTTTGTGAGAGCTTTTCATTTATGAATATATTTTTTTAACTTGAAAAAACGCTCACGAATTATTCCTCAACCCAATAGTTATAGCTGAAGAACAATAATCAAGACACCGGGAGCTGAACAAAAAGAGCTTTTGTTTATTTAAGGACTGGTTTAGATAAATAAACTCTTCAGAAATATCTTACAATTTGGAACCATGGGAAGAAGCTACCATTACACCAAGTGGTACGTTTCATTCGTAGTAAAGAGTTTGATGTAGAACTGCTGACAAAGGCTCTAAACTTAACTTCAAGTCAAACTTTGACTAATCAGTGGTTTCCTGGTGACACAGCTGGGGGTAATTCTGAGGGCTTGTGACACTATAATATGTTTTCGATTCCCTCGATGGGCAGAGCACAGATCGTTCATTGTGTAGCTTCGTGTCTAACAACAACAAAAATCGGAGTCTTTATAGAACCAGAACGCTGTTTTTAGATGATAAAAGAGTTTTAAAAGATTTTCTATAGCAGGTACTACTTCACTTTTTTCGGTGATAAAAGTTATACCTAAACCTTTTGTCCTCAGTCGTTTCGAAATTAAGGGATAAAGTTCCGTGTATAAGCTATATGTTAAATTAGGGAATTAAGTTTCGTGTATGAGCTATGTTAAATTAAGGGATAAAGTTCCGTGTATAAGCTATATGTTAAATTAGGGGATTAAGTTCTGTGTATGAGCTATCTTAAATTAGGGAATAAAGTTCCGTGTATAAGCTATATGTTAAATTAGGGGATTAAGTTTCGTGTATAAGCTATGTTAAATTAAGGGATAAAGTTCCGTGTATAAGCTATGTTAAATTAGGGAATAAAGTTCCGTGTATAAGCTATATGTTAAATTAGGGGATAAAGTTCCGTGTATAAGCTATGTTAAATTAAGGGATAAAGTTCCGTGTATAAGCTATGTTAAATTAAGGGATAAAGTTCCGTGTATAAGCTATGTTAAATTAGGGGATTAAGTTCTGTGTATGAGCTATGTTAAATTAGGGAATAAAGTTCCGTGTATAAGCCATATGTTAAATTAGGGGATTAAGTTTCGTGTATAAGCTATGTTAAATTGAGGGATAAAGTTCCGTGTATAAGCTATGTTAAATTGAGGGATAAAGTTCCGTGTATAAGCTATGTTAAATTAGGGGATTAAGTTCCGTGTATGAGCTATGTTAAATTAGGGAATAAAGTTCCGTGTATAAGCTATGTTAAATTAAGGGATAAAGTTTCGTGTATAAGATATATGTTAAATTAGGGGATTAAGTTTCGTGTATTAGCTATGTTAAATTAGGGGATTAAGTTCCGTGTATAAGCTATGTTAAATTAGGGGATAAAGTTCCGTGTATAAGCTATGTTAAATTAAGGGATAAAGTTCCGTGTATAAGCTATGTTAAATTAAGGGATAAAATTCCGTGTATAAGCTATGTTAAATTAGGGGATTAAGTTCTGTGTATGAGCTATGTTAAATTAGGGGATTAAGTTCCGTGTATAAGCTATGTTAAATTAAGGCATAAAGTTCCGTGTATGAGCTATGCTAAATTAGGGAATAAAGTTCCGTGTATAAGCTATATGTTAAATTAGGGGATTAAGTTTCGTGTATTAGCTATGTTAAATTAGGGGATTAAGTTCCGTGTATAAGCTATGTTAAATTAAGGGATAAAGTTCCGTGTATGAGCTATGTTAAATTAGGGAATAAAGTTCCGTGTATAAGCTATGTTAAATTAAGGGATAAAGTTCCGTGTATAAGCTATGTTAAATTAAGGGATAAAGTTCCGTGTATAAGCTATGTTAAATTAGGGAATAAAGTTCCGTGTATAAGCCATATGTTAAATTAGGGGATTAAGTTTCGTGTATAAGCTATGTTAAATTGAGGGATAAAGTTCCGTGTATAAGCTATGTTAAATTGAGGGATAAAGTTCCGTGTATAAGCTATGTTAAATTAGGGGATTAAGTTCCGTGTATGAGCTATGTTAAATTAGGGAATAAAGTTCCGTGTATAAGCTATGTTAAATTAAGGGATAAAGTTTCGTGTATAAGATATATGTTAAATTAGGGGATTAAGTTTCGTGTATTAGCTATGTTAAATTAGGGGATTAAGTTCCGTGTATAAGCTATGTTAAATTAGGGGATAAAGTTCCGTGTATAAGCTATGTTAAATTAAGGGATAAAGTTCCGTGTATAAGCTATGTTAAATTAAGGGATAAAATTCCGTGTATAAGCTATGTTAAATTAGGGGATTAAGTTCTGTGTATGAGCTATGTTAAATTAGGGGATTAAGTTCCGTGTATAAGCTATGTTAAATTAAGGCATAAAGTTCCGTGTATGAGCTATGCTAAATTAGGGAATAAAGTTCCGTGTATAAGCTATATGTTAAATTAGGGGATTAAGTTTCGTGTATTAGCTATGTTAAATTAGGGGATTAAGTTCCGTGTATAAGCTATGTTAAATTAAGGGATAAAGTTCCGTGTATGAGCTATGTTAAATTAGGGAATAAAGTTCCGTGTATAAGCTATGTTAAATTAAGGGATAAAGTTCCGTGTATAAGCTATGTTAAATTAAGGGATAAAGTTCCGTGTATAAGCTATGTTAAATTAGGGGATTAAGTTCTGTGTATGAGCTATGTTAAATTAGGGAATAAAATTCCGTGTATAAGCTATATGTTAAATTAGGGGATTAAGTTTCGTGTATAAGCTATGTTAAATTAAGGGATAAAGTTCCGTGTATAAGCTATGTTAAATTAGGGGATAAAGTTCTGTGTATGAGCTGTGTTAAATTGGGGAATAAAGTTCCGTGTATAAGATATATGTTAAATTAGGGATTAAGTTTCGTGTATAAGCTATGTTAAATTAAGGGATAAAGTTCTGTGTATAAGCTATGTTAAATTAAGGGATAAAGTTCCGTGTATAAGCTATGTTAAATTAAGGGATAAAGTTCCGTGTATAAGCTATGTTAAATTAGGGGATAAAGTTCTGTGTATGAGCTGTGTTAAATTGGGGAATAAAGTTCCGTGTATGAGCTATGTTAAATTAGGGGATTAAGCTCCGTGTATAAGCTATGTTAAATTAAGGGATAAAGTTCCGTGTATGAGCTATGCTAAATTAGGGAATAAAGTTCCGTGTATAAGCTATATGTTAAATTAGGGGATTAAGTTTCGTGTATAAGATATATGTTAAATTAGGGGATTAAGTTTCGTGTATTAGCTATGTTAAATTAGGGGATTAAGTTCCGTGTATAAGCTATGTTAAATTAAGGGATAAAGTTCCGTGTATGAGCTATGTTAAATTAGGGAATAAAGTTCCGTGTATAAGCTATATGTTAAATTAGGGGATTAAGTTCCGTGTATAAGCTATATGTTAAATTAGGGGTTTAAGTTCCGTATATGAGCTATGTTAAATTAGGGAATAAAGTTCCATGTATAAACTATATGTTAAATTAGGGGATTAAGTTCTGTGTATAAGCTATATGTTAAATTAAGGGATAAAGTTCCGTGTATAAGCTATATGTTAAATTAGGGAATAAAGTTCCGTGTATAAGCTATATGTTAAATTAGGGGATTAAGTTCCGTGTATAAGCTATATGTTAAATTAGGGGATAACGTTCCGTGTGTAAGCTATATGTTAAATTAGGGGATTAAGTTCCGTGTATAAGCCATATGTTAAATTAGGGGATTAAGTTTCGTGTATAAGCTATGTTAAATTAAGGGATAAAGTTCCGTGTATAAGCTATGTTAAATTGAGGGATAAAGTTCCGTGTATAAGCTATGTTAAATTAGGGGATTAAGTTCTGTGTATGAGCTATGTTAAATTAGGGAATAAAATTCCGTGTATAAGCTATATGTTAAATTAGGGGATTAAGTTTCGTGTATAAGATATATGTTAAATTAGGGGATTAAGTTTCGTGTATTAGCTATGTTAAATTAGGGGATTAAGTTCCGTGTATAAGCTATGTTAAATTAAGGGATAAAGTTCCGTGTATGAGCTATGTTAAATTAGGAATAAAGTTCCGTGTATAAGCTATATGTTAAATTAGGGATTAAGTTCCGTGTATAAGCTATATATGTTAAATTAGGGTTTAAGTCCGTATATGAGCTATGTTAAATTAGGGAATAAAGTTCCATGTATAAACTATATGTTAAATTAGGGGATTAAGTTCTGTGTATAAGCTATATGTTAAATTAAGGGATAAAGTTCCGTGTATAAGCTATATGTTAAATTAGGGAATAAAGTTCCGTGTATAAGCTATATGTTAAATTAGGGGATTAAGTTCCGTGTATAAGCTATATGTTAAATTAGGGGATAACGTTCCGTGTGTAAGCTATATGTTAAATTAGGGGATAACGTTCCGTGTATAAGCTATATGTTAAATTAGGGGATTAAGTTCCGTGTATAAGCTATATGTTAAATTAGGGGTTTAAGTTCCGTATATGAGCTATGTTAAATTAGGGAATAAAGTTCCGTGTATAAGCTATATGTTAAATTAGGGGATTAAGCTCCGTGTATAAGCTATATGTTAAATTAGGGAATAAAGTTCCGTGTATAAGCTATATGTTAAATTAGGGGATTAAGTTCCGTGTATAAGCTATATGTTAAATTAGGGATAACGTTCCGTGTGTGTTTATATGTTAAATTAGGGATAACGTTCCGTGTATAAGCTTTATATGTTAAATTAGGGATTAAGTTCCGTGTATAAGCTATATGTTAAATTAGGGTTTAAGTTCCGTATATGAGCTATGTTAAATTAGGGAATAAAGTTCCGTGTATAAGCTATATGTTAAATTAGGGGATTAAGCTCCGTGTATAAGCTATATGTTAAATTAGGGGATTAAGTTCCGTGTATAAGCTATGTTAAATTAAGGGATAAAGTTTCGTGTATAAGATATATGTTAAATTAGGGGATTAAGTTTCGTGTATTAGCTATGTTAAATTAGGGGATTAAGTTCCGTGTATAAGCTATGTTAAATTAAGGGATAAAGTTCCGTGTATGAGCTATGTTAAATTAAGGGATACAGTTCCATGTATAAGCTATATGTTAAATTAGGGGATTAAGTTTCGTGTATAAGATATATGTTAAATTAGGGGATAAAGTTCCGTGTATAAGCTATGTTAAATTAGGGGATAAAGTTCTGTGTATGAGCTGTGTTAAATTGGGGAATAAAGTTCCGTGTATAAGATATATGTTAAATTAGGGGATTAAGTTTCGTGTATAAGCTATGTTAAATTAAGGGATAAAGTTCTGTGTATAAGCTATGTTAAATTAAGGGATAAAGTTCCGTGTATAAGCTATGTTAAATTAAGGGATAAAGTTCCGTGTATAAGCTATGTTAAATTAGGGGATAAAGTTCTGTGTATGAGCTGTGTTAAATTGGGGAATAAAGTTCCGTGTATGAGCTATGTTAAATTAGGGGATTAAGCTCCGTGTATAAGCTATGTTAAATTAAGGGATAAAGTTCCGTGTATGAGCTATGCTAAATTAGGGAATAAAGTTCCGTGTATAAGCTATATGTTAAATTAGGGGATTAAGTTTCGTGTATAAGATATATGTTAAATTAGGGGATTAAGTTTCGTGTATTAGCTATGTTAAATTAGGGGATTAAGTTCCGTGTATAAGCTATGTTAAATTAAGGGATAAAGTTCCGTGTATGAGCTATGTTAAATTAGGGAATAAAGTTCCGTGTATAAGCTATATGTTAAATTAGGGGATTAAGTTCCGTGTATAAGCTATATGTTAAATTAGGGGTTTAAGTTCCGTATATGAGCTATGTTAAATTAGGGAATAAAGTTCCGTGTATAAACTATATGTTAAATTAGGGGATTAAGTTCTGTGTATAAGCTATATGTTAAATTAAGGGATAAAGTTCCGTGTATAAGCTATATGTTAAATTAGGGAATAAAGTTCCGTGTATAAGCTATACGTTAAATTAGGGGATTAAGTTCCGTGTATAAGCTATATGTTAAATTAGGGGATAACGTTCCGTGTGTGAGCTATATGTTAAATTAGGGGATTAAGTTCCGTGTATAAGCCATATGTTAAATTAGGGGATTAAGTTTCGTGTATAAGCTATGTTAAATTAAGGGATAAAGTTCCGTGTATAAGCTATGTTAAATTGAGGGATAAAGTTCCGTGTATAAGCTATGTTAAATTAGGGGATTAAGTTCTGTGTATGAGCTATGTTAAATTAGGGAATAAAATTCCGTGTATAAGCTATATGTTAAATTAGGGGATTAAGTTTCGTGTATAAGCTATGTTAAATTAAGGGATAAAGTTCCGTGTATAAGCTATGTTAAATTAGGGGATAAAGTTCTGTGTATGAGCTGTGTTAAATTGGGGAATAAAGTTCCGTGTATAAGATATATGTTAAATTAGGGGATTAAGTTTCGTGTATAAGCTATGTTAAATTAAGGGATAAAGTTCTGTGTATAAGCTATGTTAAATTAAGGGATAAAGTTCCGTGTATAAGCTATGTTAAATTAAGGGATAAAGTTCCGTGTATAAGCTATGTTAAATTAGGGGATAAAGTTCTGTGTATAAGCTATATGTTAAATTAGGGGTTTAAGTTCCGTATATGAGCTATGTTAAATTAGGGAATAAAGTTCCATGTATAAACTATATGTTAAATTAGGGGATTAAGTTCTGTGTATAAGCTATATGTTAAATTAAGGGATAAAGTTCCGTGTATAAGCTATATGTTAAATTAGGGAATAAAGTTCCGTGTATAAGCTATATGTTAAATTAGGGGATTAAGTTCCGTGTATAAGCTATATGTTAAATTAGGGGATAACGTTCCGTGTGTAAGCTATATGTTAAATTAGGGGATAACGTTCCGTGTATAAGCTATATGTTAAATTAGGGGATTAAGTTCCGTGTATAAGCTATATGTTAAATTAGGGGTTTAAGTTCCGTATATGAGCTATGTTAAATTAGGGAATAAAGTTCCGTGTATAAGCTATATGTTAAATTAGGGGATTAAGCTCCGTGTATAAGCTATATGTTAAATTAGGGGATTAAGTTCCGTGTATAAGCTATGTTAAATTAAGGGATAAAGTTCCGTGTATAAGCTATGCTAAATTAGGGAATAAAGTTCCGTGTATAAGCTATATGTTAAATTAGGGGATAAAGTTCCGTGTATTAGCTATGTTAAATTAGGGATTAAGTTCCGTGTATAAGCTATATGTTAAATTAGGGGATTAAGTTCCGTGTATAAGCTATATGTTAAATTAGGGGATTAAGTTCTGTGTATAAGCTATATGTTAAATTAGGGGATTAAGTTTCGTGTATAAGATATATGTTAAATTAGGGGATTAAGTTTCGTGTATTAGCTATGTTAAATTAGGGGATTAAGTTCCGTGTATAAGCTATGTTAAATTAAGGGATAAAGTTCCGTGTATGAGCTATGTTAAATTAGGGAATAAAGTTCCGTGTATAAGCTATATGTTAAATTAGGGGATTAAGTTCCGTGTATAAGCTATGTTAAATTAAGGGATACAGTTCCATGTATAAGCTATATGTTAAATTAGGCGATTAAGTTTCGTGTATAAGCTATGTTAAATTAAGGGATAAAGTTCCGTGTATAAGCTATGTTAAATTAGGGGATAATGTTCCGTGTATAAGCTATGTTAAATTAGGGGATTAAGTGTCATGTTTTGTTATATACAGTGGGTGGACAAAAAAGTTACATCCCTTGAAAATGTTTTTAATTTTTATATATTTTATTAGATAACAGAAAAATATATAAAACAACATGATTTTAGAACACACTCCACAAGATCTGTTCAAATATGATATCAAATTTTAATTTTAACACTGAATCTAGTAAATAACTGAACTTTTCATGATTTTAGTTACATTTTCTCCTAAAAAGTGTTGTGCACGTGCTGTAGTTTCTAAGACCTTCTTCTTCCAATTAGCCTACAAAATGATCAAACAAGTTTCTCTGCAGTTGTGGAGTCATTAAAAGATATCTTAGAAATAAGAGAATTGATAGTATGGAATGACCAGGTCAATCACTTGATGTCAATCTCACTGAAAAATTATGGGCTGAGTTAAACCGATTAACAAAAGATCACAAACCAAACACGGGAGATGAACTTTCTGAAGTATTCATAGAAGGGTGGCAGTCAATCACTCAGGAATATCTGCACAAACTCATTGAAAGAGTGTCACGTTGATGTGAAACAGTACTGAAATCCAAGGGAATAAACACTAGATAATAACTTATAAAACTGGTTTGTGTTGAGTTTCGTTTTTACGTTTAATTTTTACAGAGAAATTTGACTGATCATTTTGTGACACTTTTTATGAAAATGTGTAACTAAAATCATAAAAGTTCAGGTACTTACAAAAGTACGTGTTAAAACTACGATTTGATATCATATTTGAACAGATCTTGTCGAGTGTGTTCTAAAAACATGTAGTTTTATATATTTTCCTCTTATCTAATAAAACATAACAAATTAACATTTTCCAGGTACACAAAATATTGCTAGGCAGACTGGAGTAAAGATAATTATGAATACACTGAATAAACTGGAATAAAAACAATAATACACTGAACAAACTGGAATAAAAACATGAATACACTGAACAAACTAGAATAAAAACAATCGTGAAAAGTGACATGTACGACAAAGTTCTTAAAACAAAGACAACAGGGGTTCCACACACATACCTCGGACCTCTTAAACGGCAGCGGTGATAGAGCACCATGTTGTGTGTCTGTACATACTCTACTATGTGGTTCTGTGCATACCCAACCATGTCATTCTGTACATACTCTACCGTGTGGTTTTATACATACTCCACCATGTGTTTGTACATACTCTACCGTGTGGTTTTGTGGATACTCTACTTGTGGATACTTGTGGTTTTGTACATACTCTACCGTGTGTTTGTACATAGTCTACTGTCTACCGTGTGTTTGTACATACTCTCCATGTGTTTAAGTAAAACGATTCCTTAAGGACTTTTCTGTCATTAGCACTACACCCTTGTGCAAATTAATTGAAACAAATGGTCATTTTACAATATTTTCAGCATGGCGGCCGTTGTAGGCTCGCTGGACCCACTGATTTCCTTAAATAGTTATTTTTGCACACAGACGACGTCATTAGCTGTGTTTTGCAGTACGGTCCATCTAGTTTTAAGATATATGACGGAATTTTGAGGAATATTACGTCATTCGAAATTGCATTATAAGGTCAAAGAGACCAGTCAAAAACAACTTCTTACCAACTCAATGAAGAAAAACGGTATCAATGGGGTTTGAAATACAAGAACTGGATGCAAGAACAATGAAGGAAGGTGTTATTTAGTGACGAGACTCATTTCTTCGTACAGGGTCAAAGAAGTCTGCATGTTCGCAGATCTCCAGGTGAGAAACTTCGAGAATCTCACATCAATCAGTTCGTAAAACATCCCTTGAAGAAGATGTTTTGGGGCTTTTTCAGCTACTATGGTGTCGGATGCTTACATATCGTAGAAGGTATGATGTGAGGACCACAGTACATCGAAGTTTTGCAGAGAAGAGTCGTTCCAGAATTGAAAAGAGATTTCCAGATGGTTCTGGCATTTTTCAGCAAGATCTGGCTCCGTGCCACACATCGAAACTTGTGAAGAATTGTATGACTACAACGCGAATAAAGGTGCTGGACTGGCCTGGAAACTCTCCAGACTTAAATTCTATTGAAAATCTTTGAGCGATTTGTAAGGAAAGACTTCGGGGAAAAGGCTGTACTACGAAAGATAAGCTAATTGAGTCCATAATTGAGGTGTGGTACCACAATTCAAACATTAGTAAAGATTGCAGTCAACTCGTGGACTCGATGCCAAAGCGGATTAATGATCTTCTGAAAAATAAAGGCGGTCATATCATGTATTAATTTGTGAGTAAATGTTGGATTTTCAGAAATAAAACGCAAAAAATTGAAAAAAAAATCGTAATTTTCCGTCTTGTTTCAATTAATTTGCACAAGGGTGTAAGTCTATAGGAGGAGAAAGTAAAACGTTACCACCTGTTAGACTTGCATTACACATTACAATGTTACAATGCGGTGACTTACGTCACTACCTGCAACACAAAGCTGTGATATACGTCACATCGTTACGATCTGAGGTACAATGTGAAAGAAAACAGTCGCCTAACAAAATATCCAAAACTTCATGAAAAAAGATACCTGGAAATAACCTAATGAAATAACCTGAGATTGAATCAACACTTAACAGAAATGATAAAAGCAACGTTTCGACATCTTCAGATTACATAGGCTCGTAACTCGCATATGATTCTTTGTAATAAACGTGAGGTGAAAAAACATCAGGAAATGGAAAAGTAGGGTATGTGTGAAAAATCTTATCTGCTTAGATAAACCTCGTTGAAACTTGCCAAATTAATTTGAATTAAAATGACTGACACTGCAAAATAAATCAGTTGAGATTTTTTAATATTAGTGTTTTCAACTTCAAAATTGAATATGACACTGAGAAAATGTCGAATCTTTTATTATATATTTTTCCGTCATTACTAATTTATTTCTAAGGAAAAGATTTATAAAACAGTCCTTGCTAAATGGGCCCGGCATGACCAAGCGTGTTAAGGCGGGCGACTCGTAATCTGAGGGTCGCGGGTTCGCATCCATGTCGCGCTAAACATGCTCGCCCTTTCAGCCGTGGGGGCGTTATAATGTTACGGTCAATCCCACTATTCGTTGGTAAAAGAGTAGCCCAAGAGTTGGCGGTGGGTGGTGATGACTAGCTGCCTTCCCTCTAGTCTTACACTGCTAAATTAGGGACGGCTAGCACAGATAGCCCTCGAGTAGCTTTGTGCGAAATTCAAAAACAAACAAACAAAAAACAAACCTTGCTAAATGAATTGTAATTTTTCAAGTGTGGATATTTGATAGAAAATTTTAGTGATGTAAGAAGCTTAGTCCTAAGAATAGCTTGCCTAGAGGGTTTTGAATGAAAATCCATATTTGGAATCTTCGAACCGTTACTAAGGCAACGAACGGATCCTGCCGGACAATTATATTTGTTTTTGTCGAAGGGTTTTTTTATTATTTGTTTGTTTTTTAAGCTCAGAGCGACATAATGGACTATCTATGACGTAAACATGAGTTTTGAAACCCGGTTTGTAACGGTAATTGAAGAAAGTGACGATCTATGTAAACAACACTGAACATTTACATTCGTATAATACTGAACATTAATAACACTGAACAATATATTCAACAATGTCGAACATTAATAACCCAACAATGTATTTAAGAACGTCGAACATTGTTTATACCGAATAATAAATTTAACAATGTCGAACATTATTTATACCGAATAATATATTCAACAATACTAAATGCTAATAATCATTTTGGCTCACACTGATCACACATGTAATGCGTTTCACTAAAAATTAATGTCATTAATAGTTCTCGGAAGTCAAGATGTCATTCCCATCCCAGTACAAAACTATTTTCTACTGTTCTCTAGACCCCACGCAACGTACAACTTGTTAGTAAAGATTAAAGTAGAAGGAACGTGATAGTTTATGTCCGTTAATTAAATAGTAACATTCTATAGTCTATCCAATTACACTTCATATCAAATTATTTGCGTATTGCTAATATGGAAATAACAACGCTTACCTGATTGGATAACATCGAGAAGCGTGGCTCCTCCCATGGCCGTTTTCTTGGTTTTCAGACTATCAAAAATTTCCTTTGACAGGTGCTTTTTAAGGAGAGACGTGCAATCGTCGGCTTCCTGGAGTTTCTTAAAGCCATCTTCCAGTTTGTTCAGAGTGTCTTGTTCAACCATTTTGCAAAAGCAGAAGTCCAAAGATCAATTGGCTATCGAATTGGAAACCTCTTGACCTTGCTTTAATAAAGGGTGCAAAGAATTCTGGGTAAAATCCATCACGCTTGTTTTAAACCAATAATGTTTGAGCTTTACGACCACTAAGTGCCTAAAGGAGGGGCGCAGGACGAGAGCCCGGACTACATCTAAACCCGAGAACATTTCTATTGCATCTACTTATGCCGATCTCATTGAATATTCGACGGTCTCATTTTTCTTTTGTTCAGAATGCTTTGTCCTTGTTCTTAGATTAAGTTCTTACGGGTAATTAAAAGTTTCCAAGGGAATTTCTTATGAGAAAAGTACAAAATGTTGATAATGGAAACAACATTTGGTTTAGAATGACGGAATCATGTGTATTGTACTGTTTTAAATACATTTAGTGAAACTAAGGTCAATGGAAACAACATTTGGTTTAGAATGACTTAATCATGTGTATTGTACATTTTTAAGTACATTTAGTGAAACTAAGGACAATAGAAACAACATTTGGTTTAAAATGACTGAATCACATGAATTGCACAACGTTTTTAAAGACATTTAATGAAAACTATGGACAGTGGAAACAACATTTGGTTTCGAATGACTGAATCACGTATATTGTATGACGTTTCTAAAGATCAGAAGTCAACATTATATTAAATATCATTTTAAGAACGATTCAGCGCCATCTTCTGTCTGGATTTCTGATATAACTGCAATAACATTGTTACCGAAAGTACAGTAAATTGCTAAGAAATTGTGCATTTATTCGATTAATAATTATTATTGATTTTCTAAATTATGATATCAAATCATTAATTGCACTGGGCCCCTTTAGGCTTAAGCGTTAAACCAGGCCCTGTTTTTAAAAACACACATTTTATTTAAGCCTATTGGCACAACGGTTATCTACTTTTACACTATTTTCCACAATCACGAAATTATTACCAATCAGGTAAATAACAGAATTTATAATACATAATTCGTATCCTGTTATAACTTACTACAGTTAATGTTTCTATTTTATATATAGTCATTGACCTAACCTAAAAAGAACAGTATTGATACGCCCCATTATCTACCCCTCCGAAATCGCGTACCGTACTTTGGCGTCGTGGGTGCGTTGTGAAAGTGAAGGTCGAATCATGACAAGAATAGCTCAAAGTTGCTGGTTGATTGTGTTGACACTGTGTTTTCTCTCTGGCTTATCATTATAGTGTAGATTGCCCTCTTGTTGCTTTGCGCTAAATACCGAAGACAAAGAACTAATATAGTACTGAACATATACAAACTGTTAGTAGAATATGGTTTGTTCATATAATTATCTTGATACTAGCTTGGCCTCGTTAATATTCGGTGTGTATGTTAAGAGTAAAGTTCAATTTTCATGTCTAAATTTGGCAAAAAATTTGAGTGCCACACCAGTCGACCAGACTTTGGTTGACATGGTTCAAAGTTAAAGGGCACACTGAAGGTTATTCACTTTCATTAAAGCAGTAGCTAGTTAGGATTCACAAAAACGTTCTATGAGCCCAAACCAAAACTAGCTTTTCAAAGGTTATCATCGGTTGAAGTGATATTAACTAAAACGAATTTAGTGGATTTATGATATGTTGACCATTATGATTCCCTTCTAGTTAGAACATTGATAGTTTCTTAATTAAAATAAAGGCTGTGGATTATGGTAGGCAATTAAAGATAGTTGTATTTCCGAAGGGACCCTAAAAATATTCTATTTCAAGAGGCCCGGCATGGCCGGGTGGATTAAGACGTTCGAGTCGTAAATCTTTCAGCCGTGGGAGCGTTATAATGGGACAGTACACCCACTATTCGTTGGTAAAAGAGTAGCCCAAGAGTTGGCGGTGGGCGGTGATGACTAGCTGCCTTCCCTCTAGTTTTACACTGATAAATTAGGGACGGATAGCGCAGATAGCTCTCGTGTAGCTTTGTGCGAAATTATAAAAAAAACAAAAACAAACTGTTTCAAGATAAAATAAAAACAAAATTAAGAGCAAGAAATATTTTTCTTTCTTTTTTGTTTGTTTTTGAATTTCGCGCAAAGCTATACGAGGGCTATCTGCATTAGTCGTTCTTTAGCTAAGAGTAGAAGGAAGGCAGCTACTGATCATCTTCCACCGCCAACTCTTGGGCTACTCTTTCACCAACAAATAGTGGAATTGACAGACATATTATAAAGCTCCCGCAGCTGAAAGGGTGAGCATATTTGGTGTGACGGGGATTCGATTCCGCAACCTTTGCGAGTCGACCGTACTAATCTTATTTCTTGCTGTTAAACTACTTGTGTCATGTTGTGTTGTAGCTTATAGAGTGCATAATTCTTCTCGGAATTCATGGCATACATACCTTTTCCTGACGCCACGACAGTACAAATTGCAAAGTTGAGCGTCCCTTATATGATATCATTTTAGTATGTACTGACTGACTAACAGACAACACATTACTGTAGAGTAGTGTGTCTAGTTGAAATAGGATATTATCCAGTGGTCTTTGGCTATCTTTCTGGAAAACCAGTCAGTAATAAATTCACATACACCGAGTGTACATAATGTTAGATTATAATAGTTGTTGTTGTTGTTTTTTATCATAATTTTCGTGAAACGTTTACACTTTACATAAGGATTATTAAGTCTCCAATTTTGAACAGCACCAAACGCTAATTCTTTTTGGGGCTAGCCTTGCCTTATCGAATAATACCCACAGCCCAAACTGCGTTCGTGACGTAAAGAAGCAAGAATCATGAACTCTCGAATTATGCATACCTTAAGTATTTTGCCATCCCAGCCATTTCACGCTTGAAAGGATCAGTTTCTTTTTTGCAGGAATTTTACCTCAGGGTTGTCCAGAGTTTAACAGAAATAGAAAAAAAGGACTGGAAGGAGATCAGAAACAACAAAAAAACTGGGATGTTTGTCTACAATGAATCTGTGAACGTTTATATTACATTGTTTTGTTTGGTGTTTACAGAATAAACAGTTCTCACTGCTTTACTGCGACTTTAGAAAGTGGGTTAAAAGGAAAGAGGTCATACAACTGACCTACAAATGCAGATGACCACCATAGCGTTGATGACCAAAATGAGGTTAATGGTACCAAACTGTCCAAGTGAGAAACTAGTATGAAAAGAAATTTCTGTTTCTAATGTGACAAATATTTGAGCATGATTTTATCTTTTGAGTTCTATTTTAATACTAATCACTGTCTGAACTTCTATGATGTATTTTAATATTGATCAGTGTTTAAATTTGTATGATCTATTTTAATATTGATCGGTGTCTAAAATTCTGTGATGTATTTTAATATTGATCATTATTTATACTGATATTGGCTAAACGAAATTCGAGTTTTTACAATCTGTTAGTTTCATTTAATTCAGAATCAGTTTGTCTTTCTGTGCAATAAATCCAGTTAATAGGTTGCTATACGTTTTTTTCACTGTTGTTATCAGGAAAATCTTTTGGTTAGTAATCCTGACGCTTCGTCTTTGTACAAAGGCCTGGCATGCGAAGTGGTTAACGCACTCGATTCGTAATCTGAGGGTCGTGGGTTCGGATCCCCGTCGCACCTAACATGCTCGCCCTTTCAGCCGTTGGGGCGTTATAATATTACGGTCAACTCACTACTCGTTGATAAAAGAGTGGTGATGACTAGCTGTCTTCCCTCTAGTCTTATACTACTAAATTAAAGACGGGTAGCGCGGATAGCCCTCGTGTAGCTTTGCACAAAATTGAAAACAAACCAAACCAAATCGTCTTTGTACAAAGAGGAAGAAGCTCCGCCGTGAAAACAATTCTTGTCTTATTTTACGTTATTTTAGTTTTTATGGTATTGTTTTTAGAATTTTAAACCTGGACAACGCCTTATTCGACAATGATCAAAAATTCCAAAGTTCAGACACAGCAATGCGTAAATTAGAATTGCTGATTAAAAAAAAAAAAAATCAGTTAGCAATATCGTCACTCGTATGACCGATGGAATCGAATACCAGAATTGGCTGTCATAGTTATAAATTATTCCACAGATGTGACTACGGAACGTGTTTAGCAGTGTATTGCGTCTCAAATCTAACTCTACATACACGGCCAGTTTTCATTAACTTATTCTGTTAGTAATTTCGTAACGGATCGAGATAAATATAACCTGTCCTGTGGTTATAAACCTCGTATAACTTATAAGTTAGAAAACTGTTTATAATATTCGAATATCAGAAAGTGTGTTTACGCTTGTTTTGCACGTTTAGCTAGACGAAGGTATTGAAATTCTTTTTTTCGCTAATTCTTTTCAACGAACAAAATTTGTACTGTCATAACTTTCAAGCGGTACATGAGCATTGTCAACCAAAAATGATTCCGTTTCTACTCAATAGATGGCTCTTTGTATAGCAAGGATTTACTGAAACAGCTCTTATTAATAAATAATTTACGAGGATATTAAAAAAAAACTGTCATTTTTTACTCTGGGATCTTTCACCTACAACCCTAACAGCTGTCGCTTTTTTAACTCAATCTAACAAAATTATTAACTGCAAGGTTTAATACAGCAACCAGGGATACATAAACAACAACTAAAAAGTCACGTGACTTATAGCTGAAACCCAGTTGTTTCCATGCACGGAACATAACATGTGTGGTGTATACAAAACAACAACTGAAATATGTAGTACTGCTAACAGTCTGTTGCCAATTTCACACTTCACATATTCTGCTGTGTATGTGTATACAGATATTTGTCTACCTTGTACTGATTGACTTAAATGGTTTAATTTATACTGTTTAACTTATATCACTTAATTTTTATTGTTTAACTTATATTGTTTATTTTATATTCTTTAACTTATATTGTCTGATTTCTCCTGTCTAACCTGTAACGTTCAACACTATAGATAGTCCTTCTCACCTAACCAAGGTAAGACATAATATTTAAAATATCCTTCTCACCTTTAATATTTAACACAATAGATATACCTTATTAACCTTTAACGTACATCCAACACTATGGGTTGTGTATCGTATCACTGACAGATGTCTACACACTTAGATTGTGTTTCGTATAACTGACAGGTGTTTACTCACAATAGGTTGTGTATTATATCACTGACAGATGTTTACAAACTATAGGTTGTGTATTGTATTGCTGACAGATGTTACATCCTTCTCACCTAAACAGGTAAAATATTTTCTGCATCCTTCTCACCTAACCAAATTAAGATATAATATTTTATGTATCCTTTTCACCTGATTAAAGTAAGATACAATATTTTATACATACTTTTCACCTAACCAAAGTAAGAAATAATATTCTATACATCCTTCTAACCTAACTAAGGTAACAATATATATTTTATATATCCGTATTTAAACTCGAATAAGTTTGGTTTATGAAGAAGCTACGATAAAGTTTTCATGAAATGAGTCAGAAACAGAAAAAAAAAATCAAGTTTTTAACATATCACATATTCATCAGAAACATTAAGTCGATTTTTAAGCAAATAAAGACTCGGAAATATTGAAGCAATGTTACAAAATTTAAATCTAAGCGCGTGACCAGCCACACGTTGACTACGAAACCATTGGTTTAGTGGCTCTCGTTCCATTATCCTAAACTACCACTCAGCGTTATAAGAAGGACAGTCAAATTCCACTATGCAATAGAGTAGCCCGAAGGTATGCAGTAAGCTCCACTGACTGGCTGTATTCCCTCTACACTATAGGGATGGGTAGACAGATAGCCCTTGTATATATTTGAATATTGTTCGTTTGGGATGCTCGTGCATGTTATGCCTCTGGCTGTCAGAGTGTTGAAATAGGTTTCAAGGTTCTGAATTTAGGGTAATCCGTTTGTGTGAACAGGAGAAAGTGAAACAAGTGAAGGCAGAAAAAATCCATTCTGTCTAACATGTAAGTTGAAGAAAGTACTTCAGAGAACTTCTATTGGTTAAATCACTCAGAGACTCCACCTTCTTATACATCTTTTATTGGTTAAACGACACATAAATTTTACATATTACTTTAAACATCGGGTTCAGCTCTTAAATAGACCAAAAACACAGCTGAAAACTGCACACTTTCGTTTGTACACGAATAACTTCCAATAAAACATGAAAGAAACTAAACGGATCTGTATCGTCGGTGGAGGATCCAGCGGTTTGACCTCCATTAAAGCCTGTTTAGAAGAGAAATTATGGCCGATTTGTTTTGAAAAAACTGACCAGTTAGGTGGACTTTGGCGATACCGAGAGGACACTTCAGATGGCCTAGCCTCTGTAATGAAGTCCACAATTATCAACAGTAGTAAAGAAATGAGCGCTTACAGTGACTTCCCCCCACCAAAAGAATTTCCAAACTACATGCATCATAGTTACATGATCAGGTACATTGAAATGTATGCCAAAACGTTTGACCTGGTTCAACACATACGCTTTCGTCACGAAATTCTGAGAGTTGTTGAAAATCAGGATCCCGAGAAGAATGGACGCTGGAAAGTGACCATCCGGGACACGGACAAAGGCCAAAGTTTTGACGACGTTTTTGATGGAGTAATGGTGTGCAGTGGCCACCACGTGTATCCACACATCCCCACTTTCCCAGGGATGGAGAGTTTTAAAGGTAAAGTCATCCACACCCACGACTACAAAAAACCTGATGGATTAGAGGACAAAAAAATTGTTATTGTGGGTATTGGCAACTCTGGAGGAGACGTGGCTGTGGAACTTAGCCACATCACTAATAAGGTAAGTTGATCTACTAATAAATGGGTTCAAACCCAGGATGACCTGGGATTAGTTCGATTGATCACTTGCATCATGAGGCTTCATATTTCATGGTCTGTTGCAACATGAAACCACGTTCTACACTAAGCCCAGAAGCACTATAAAATGAGAGTGTCAGATTCCACTGTTTGATCAGTTAAATAGCGTTTCGAGTGCTTGCGGTAGGTGTCGTTGAATGGTTGTAGTCTATACATGAAACCCTGTCGTGATAATTCTAAAACAAGTGTACATTTTTAGATATAATTGATTCTCACAATTTAAGGTTCTTTTAGAAAGCTTATTAAGTTTAACAGAACCTATCTCTAATTTTGTTTTCATTTTCAATGATTTTAACAGAAATAACTATTATGTTTATCATTTCTTTGAAACTCCCTAACTTTAATAACAATATATTTGTCTTTGCAGATGTATTAGCTGACCCCCACTAACTTTAGTTAGCTTAGTTGTTTTTGAATTTCGCGTAAATATACATGAAAGATATCTGTGCTAGCCGTCCCCAATTTAGCAACGAAAGATTAGAGGGAGGGCAAGTAGACAACATCACCTACAACCGGCTGTTGGGTTATTCTATCACGAAAGAATAGTGAGATTGACTCTCACGTAATAATGCGCTTACAGCCGAAAGGTAGAGTGTGTTTGGTGGGACGAAGATTCGAACCCTGGACCTTCAGATTGGGTAACAAGCACCCTAACTACCTAGTCACAATATATGTGTCTTTACAGATAAATTGGTCGAACCCCTAGCTTTAGTTACACTGTATCTGTCTTTACAAATACACTAGCCGGATCCCATAACTGTACTTTGTTTATTTTTTTTAATTTCGAGGTTTATCTGCGCTACCAATCCTTAGCACCGTTAGACTCAAGGGAAGGGAAATAGTTATCATCACCTACCACTGGCTGTTGGGCTACTCTTTTACCAAGAAATAGTGGGATTGACCATCACATTATAACTTTAGCCACACTATATATTTGTCTTTGCAGGTGTACTTAAGCACTAGGAATGGTTGCTGGATTATTCATAGGGTTGGACCCCATGGCTTGCCCTTTGATGCCACGTTCCTTAGACGATCTTGGAACACTGTTTGGAATAATATTCCTTATAGTCTAACGTGCCATGTGTCAGAGAAATACATCAATACGCAGTTCAATCACGAGACTTATTGCATCAAACCGAAACACCGTATTTTTGGACAGCATCCCATGGTAAATGATGCTTTACCCAATCGGATACTGAGTGGAACTGTGGAACTGAAAAGAAATATTAAAGAATTCACCGAGAAAGGAGTAATCTTTGAAGGGGAGGATGAAGAACATGAGACGGATGTTGTTATTCTAGCTACGGGCTACAAAATCGACTTTCCCTTTATAGACGACAAAATATTTTCTGCTAAAGACAACAAGGTAGAACTGTATAAGTATGTAATTCCCCCGAAGCTCAAACAACCATCTCTAGGTTTCATCGCATTAGCGCAACCAGTTGGTTCCCTGCTTCCAATTGGCGAGATACAAGCTCGCTGGTTCGCCATGTTGATGACAGAAAAGTGAAACTCCCTCCTGAAAAGAGATGATGGCCGACATAAAAAAGAAACATGATGATCAGGTCAAGAGATATTCTGAAAATCCACGATACACCATTCAGGTGGACTGGATCACGTACATGGATGAAATAGCCTCGCTTATCAATGCTAAGCCTAACCTGTTATATCTGTTACTAACTGATCCTAATTTATTTTGGCATTGTTTTTTTGGTCCTTGTTTACCTTATCAGTTTCGAATTAGAGGTCCTCATTCATGGGGACAATCCAGAAGGACAATCATGACATACAGTGAGCGTGTACTTGGAGCTCTTAAGACTTGTCATTTAAGTGAGAAAGAAATCATACAATCTCGACAATTCTTCAAACGTCTGGTAAAAGTTTTGTTCCTGATTTCTATAGCATTCGTATTGCTAAATCTTGTAACGTGAATCACTGAAGATAGCTATCAACAACTATGTACCAGTGAGGTCTCAAAATGGCAAAGTATCTGGATGTGAAGGTTCGATAATTAACCCATTAGTTGGTAACAGTTGTCCGAAATATCTCAGAATAAGCTGTAATATCTGGTAAATGATATTTATATTTTAAAGATACTCAAACATTTGTACGTACACTGCTTTGCATATCTTATTTTGCTTGATCAACGTACTCTATACAACTTCATTTGTACTAAAAATATTACTGTTCTGATGATTTTTATGTTTTCAAATCAAACCAAATAAATTTTATTAAAGTTCTCAAGTTGTATATCAAAGCCAGAAATTGGTGTCTCATAAGCGCAGTTGAACTTCCCAATTAATTTGGAGTTTACATCTTGTCTTAAAACGGGTGGGGGTGGGATGGTTAGTATATCGTTGATGTAGTTGTTGTTTTTTTAAATAAATATTGGAAAAAGAATAATTTAGGGCCGTAAAAATAATATTAAGTACATTTAATGTAACGATTACAAAATTATTTATTTAATAAAGTTTGCTACAGGCTACGTTCAATTTTTAGGCTTCACAAACAAACATTGAATAACAAATAATAATATTAATAAAGTTTAACTGCAAGTTTCTTGATTAATAAGAAACACCGACTAACTTATTGATTAGATAACAGAACCACTGGATAACTTCACTCGTTCACTGGATATTTTATAGAATTTTCGGCTGTTTCTCGATAAATATTTTATGATTTCATCATTAACCAACTACTGGTTTTCACAAACGATAAACTTTTGCCTACGTATTAACCACTGGGTTAGGGGGCGCTTAACTTGTAATTTGAGGGCCACGGGTTGAAATTCCCGTCACACCAAACATGCTCGCCCTTTCAGCCGTGGGAGCGTTATAAAGTTACAGTCAATCCCACTGTTTGTTGGTCCAAGAGTTGGCGGTGGCTGCTACTGACTAGCTGCCTCTAACGCGTGAAGTTTTACACGAATGGATTAAAAATCGAAACCAGAGAACGAAGCTAAGAATTCGATTCCGTTCACTTTGAAAAAGAATCCTCTATGTTTTGTGCTTGATATGTCACATAGAAAAGTCTACCTCGTTTATTGTTTGTTTTTTTTAAACAGAAAGCAGACATCTTTTCAAGCACCACAGATGTTAAAAAATGTTGTTTCACTACATAAAATGACACTTTTCGATTATAAAACCGTTACTACGGTTGAAGTAATACTTTCATGTAAGCTAAATTGATTTTCTAGAAAGTTAGGTTTTAAACAAATAAAACGAGAACGACAATTCATTATGTTTGTCATGAGACATAATGTTAGGCCTTCTATATTTATAGTCCCTTAGAGAGTTTAAAGAATTAGAATTGTGTAATAATAGTATTTCAACCACATTATTTCTGCCATATCCATTGTCGAGGACGCTTTTCGCTCAAGCCAGAGTTCAACAAGCCCGCCTGGACACAACAAACATAGTAATAGACCTAATAATAATGTTTTATGAAAGTATAATTAATTGCAATAATGCCTATACGATAAAAATGGCATAGTATGATATTTTCCGGAAGAAGGAGAAAATACATATGTGTTAAAGAATGGTAAAGTCAACGTTTATGATCAAATTACAGAGTTAAAAATCAAGAATTTTAGAATGAAAGAAAACATTTTCGTGCGCGCACACGCACACATACGTCGAACAAAGTATTAGGTGATTTCAATCAATAAATATAAAATACTTATTCTCTTTGCCACTCTGTCGGGAATATTCTCACGCTCTTCTATTTATTTTTCGGTAATGTTCAACAATATATATCGCCGCTTAGTAACAAAATTATTACCTGATTGTTCGTAAGTGTTTATGTTGAATGTTCAATATTTATGTTGATTTGTTGGGAATCTTGTTTTTACTTTTTATTTTTTATAACTCCGGTGATATAACAGTAAAATAGTTTATTTCAGAAGTTCCGTATGATGAGTGGTAACCAAAAGCAAATTTACCGAGTAGTGTTCCAGCTAAGTTTTACGCTATGTTTATGTTTCCACTGTATTTCAAGGTAGCTGGTATGGGTATTAACACTTCTATTAATAAAGCAGAGAACAACGTTTCAACCTTCTTAGGTCATCTTTAGGTTAACAAAGAGAGAGTTTGCAACTGACCGTCACCACGAAATAGGTCTGATATTACTAACATTATAGTCAGTGTTTGAAAAGTTTTACTTGGTGGCCAAATGCTAATTTATAAATATTATTTTGGTATTTTAATATATATATTACATATTTGATAAAGAAAAATAAACGTTGATTACTACCAAATGTATTTTATCCTTTGTACTGTCAAAAAAGTTGAAAATTTGTGTAGGAATTTCCAACTGTTTTTAACTTCTCGACTTTGAATACAGTGAAAAGGCTCAATAGTGTTATTTAAGCCTCATTCAGTGTACATGCACACTTCTGTTTTGACATTTCATTTTTCCTGCATGGGCTTTACTAAAAATGTGGTGATTAAACAATTACTTCGAGACTGATAACACAAGTAAAGAGTAGGTGTAGTTTGGAAGAACTAATTTTAGTTAAATTATATGATTTGTGTTAATCATTCAATAATGATTTCTCTTCGTTTTTGCTGTACATTTATATTACTAGGTCTAATTACAATAATAAATATACCCTAAACCACGGTTCTTGTTGTTTTCTACATCATCTCACCTACGGTACTGTGCAAACGTGTCAGAAGAAAGTATATATGTAAAAAAAACGGCTGGTATGTATAGAGAAAGCACTATGTAGAGGAGCGAACAACGTTTCGACCTTCTTCGGTCATCGTCAGGTTTACAAAGAAAGAAAGAGGTAACTGATCAATAGCTGACCACATGTTTGAAGGAGGTTGTGTAATTGAGTGTAGGAATGTAGAGGGCGTGCTTAGATGTTTGATTATATTTATTAATATAGATATAAAGGTGTTTCTTTGTAATGGTTTATTTTGGGCTTGAGTTGTTGTATAAGTAAGGCTTCTTTAATTTTGCGTTTGTTTCTTTATATAGTATTTGGGAGTTTTCTATGGTTATGTTGTGTGTTTTTTATTTGCAGTGTTCGAAAACGTGTGAAGGTGACTTTTCGTGTTCTGTGAATCTGGTTTCATTTTTCTACATGTTTCTTCAATATAGATGTCGTGGCAGTTATCACATTGTATTTTATAAATAATGTTGGTGTTGTGTTTGTCAGTGTAGTTTTTACATAGTATAGACCTGTGCCTGGTTTTTGAATAAATGTGGTATTAATTGAAATGCCATATTTTTTACCAGTTTTTGCCAAATGTTGGTTATTTCAATGCTGATGTCGGGATTATATGGTATGCAGCAGTATATGGTTTTGTGATTTTTTTAAATCGTGGGGTATATTTACTTTTGTTAGTTGAATTTGCTTTTTGTCTACGGTTTGTGGAGGAAATTTGTTTATGTTGATGAAGTATTGTTTTATTTTGTCTAATTCATCGTTAATTTTATCTGGTGAGCACAGTTTTATGGCTGTGTTTATTTGGTTTCTAAGTATGTCGAGTTTTTGTTTTGTTTCATGTGCTGAGTCCCAAGGAATGTATAGTCCAGTATGGGTGATTTTTCAGTGGATATCTGTTTTAAATTGTGTGTCGGTTCTTGTAATTTTGAGGTTAAGAAATGATATTTGATTGCTTTCTTCCTGTTCACAGGTGAAGTTAATGTTGGGATGTATAGGGTTAATGTGATTGAAAAAATTAAGTATGTGTTCTGTAGATCTGAATCCCGCAACCGTGTCATCTGCATATCTGTACCAGTATAGTGGTGGATGTAATGCTGTGTTAATTGCTTGTGTTTCAACTTGTGTCATAAAAATATTGGCTAGAACTGGTGATACTGGGTTGCCCATGCTTTTCTCGACATCACTGATTAATATGACGGTCAATCCCACTATTCCTTGGTAAAAGAGTAGCTCAAGAGTTGATGGTGTGTGATGATGACTAGCTACCTTCCCTCTTGTCTTAAACTGCTAAATTAGGGACGGCTTGCGCAGGTATCTCTGGTGTAGCTGGTGCAGATTGTCCTCGTATAGTTCTGTCCGAAATTCAAACCAAACGAAACCCACGTGGCCACGACAGTGAAATTACAAACTTGACCCTCGACCACGATAAAGTCATGGTGAAGTTTATCATGACACTCAGAAACCAAATTAACAGTCAAGGAGGGAAATAGAGGTCCAGCAAGTACCTGATTCTCTCAGATCATTTGACCAAACAACCATAATTGAAAACGATTTTGGATAAAGAGGTGAGTTTATGACTTTACCACACTAAAATCTAGTGTTTGATTCCTTGTGGTGAACAGAATGTAGATAACCCATCGTATAGCTTTGCAATAAGGAAACATTTATATCAATACATGGTAACTAACTGTCGAACGCGCCGTAGATAAATTACTTCTGAATCATGTGACAAACAAAACCAAATGAGAATACGTACTTCTATGAATGATTCCATCTCAAAGTCATCTTCTGTCCTAGGCCATGCATGGGCAGGTGGTTAGGGTGCTCGACTTGTAATT
This sequence comes from Tachypleus tridentatus, assembly GCF_004210375.1. Taxonomy (NCBI): domain Eukaryota; kingdom Metazoa; phylum Arthropoda; class Merostomata; order Xiphosura; family Limulidae; genus Tachypleus; species Tachypleus tridentatus. The sequence continues at coordinate 164,568,979 of NC_134831.1, read as the reverse complement.
TGGGGTTTGCGGGTTCGAACCTCCGTTACACCAAACATGATCGCTCTTTCAGCCGTGGGAACGTTATAATGTGACGGTCAGTCCCACTATTTCATTAGTAAAAGAGCAGTCCAAGAGAGTTGATAGTGGGTAGTAACAACTAGTTGCCTTCCCTCTAGTCTTATCCTGCTAAATTAAGGTCGGCGAACGCAGATAACCCTCGTGTAGCTTTGCGCGAAATTTAAAACAAACAAACAATCGTTTTGTTTATTTACTTTTTGAACCCTTACTGTTTCTTACTCCCAACGATCGAAGTCATCATTACAAGAAGACAAAAAGAGGAAGTTTATCTTCCTGTATTTCATTTTATAGCTTGTAGGTTAGCTCAATTAATTCCTTGGAATACAAGCACGTGCTATCTAAATAGTTACATCCTTTAGTGTAAAATAAGAAATTTACATCTGTAAACATCTTCACAAGCCATCGTTTACCATCTCTCAGATGAACTCCTGCGTTCTCTAACAGTTATATACACATAATATTTATGGAAATAAATTTTATGATTTACAAATATTAAACTAAAAATGAAAAAAAAGGCTTTTATATACTGCTTCCATTTCTTCGGTTTTGTAAACTTTTATGAAAGTATTCATTCTAGTTTTCATTTTATTTCGAATAATTTTATCTAGTTCAATGTTAATATGAAAAATACATCATATACGTAACCCTAACATGCAAATTATTTAAGTACGGTTTTAGCGCCATAGTTATCACCGTTAGTTCAGTATTATTGACTAAAATAAGTACTCCTCATATAAGTAGGGTTACGTTATTTATTGTATATTTTTTGTAGTGTAATTTATAAACACATTTTTAGTAAACTCGTTATAATTCGAGTAAGCTGTTGTCAATACGCTTTACGCGACATCTTTTGACAGCTTTCCCAAATCAACTGAAAATTCAATACTCATAGTGTTTTTTCCGTTCGTTCGTTTTGGTTTGTTTTGCATTTCGCGCAAAGCTACACGAGGGCTATCTGCGCTAGCCGTCCATAATTTAGCAATGTAAGACTAGAGGGAAGAGGGAAGCTAGTCATCACTACCCACCGCCAACAGTTGGGCTACTCTTTTAACAACAAAAAGTGGGATTAATCGTTACTTATAACGCCTCTACGGCTGAAAGAGCGAGCATGTTTGATGTGACGGAGATTCAAACCCGCGACAATCGGATTAAAAGTCGAGTGTCTTAACCACCTGGCCATGCCAGGCCATTAACTTATGAAACTGGTTTGTGTTATTTTGAGTTTCAATTTAACGTTTAATTATTAGAGAAACTTGTTGATCATTTTGTAGGCTAATTGGAATAAGAAGATACAAGAAACTCCAGCACGTGTACAACACTTTTTACGAGAAAATGTAACTAAAATTATGTCGAGTACCTTAACCACGTGGCCATGCCGGACCTCGTTCGTTTTGAATTAGGCACAAAGCTACACTGTGGGCTATCTGTGCTCTGCCCACCACTGGTATCGAAACCCAGTTTTTAGTAGTGCAAATCCACAGAATGTCGCTGTGCCACTGGAGGGCAGTGTTATTATTATTATTAACCTAAATTATAGATCATAAAATAAAGTTTTCAGTGTATTTCGCTAATTATTTTTCAAAGTGTTCACGATCTGCCTGTTCTAACCACAAAAGAAACGGCTTAGGAGTCGCTGTGTGGAATTGCACGATGAAAGAACAACAACAAGAACAAAAAACCTTCCACATAAATTATATTTGATACAAAATTTGTTGCAGCTATGTCAACTAAAATGTTAACAATGTGTACCACTTCTATACTCAATAAAAACTTTTAATACACGATATCAATCATTCAAATAGTTAAATTGTAATTTTGAAAGAGGCGGAACTCTTCTTTGCAGTACTTTTTCTTAAAATAACAAAACCAAGAACGACTGTGTCTTGAATACTCAGTTAAACCTTTAATTCTTCCTATTGTTATCTTCTAGTCTTTAGATAAAATGTCTCTCCCAAGGGACTCCAATTGTACTCGGAATTCTATAGGTTTCTTTAACATTCTGAAAGGGCGTGGACAATAAAAATGGAGTTTCTATATTATAGCCAGAGTATGGCGTGGTGGATGGAACGCTCGATTCCAAGCATGGGTTCAAATCCCCTTAATAAACAAGCTCATCTTTATAGCCATGAATGTGTTGTAATGTAATAGTCAATTCCACTTTTCTTTAATAAAAAGTAGCGCAATTATAGACGGTTAGCGCAGGTAACCCTCTAGTACCTACAGGGAAAATTCAACAAAACAAGCTACGTTGTTTTTTTTTCTAATTTCTCCAAAGCACACGAGGGGTATCTGTGCTAGCCGTCCCTAATTTAGCAGTGTAAGACTAGAGGGAAAGCAGCTAGTCATCATCCCTTACCGTCAACTCTTGGGCTACTCTTTTACCAACGAAGTGTGGGAATGACCGACAAATTATAACGAATCCTCAGCTGAATGGACGAGCATATTTGGTGTGACAAGGATTCGAATCTGCGACCCTCAGCTCACAAGTTCATCGTCGTAACCACGTGGCCATGCCAAGGAATAAGTTAGTTTTTTTTTTTAATTAATCACAAAGGTATACAATGGGCCAGGGGTGTGCAACAGGCGGCCCGCGGGCCACAACCCGGCCCGCCAAGCCATTTAGTGTGGCCCTAGTTGTTGTAATCTAACCATGTGGCCTGATCTGTAATCCAACGCAAATGGACTATTTTTAAAAGCATCGATCCTACGGGATTCCCAGGCTTCGACTCGACAAACTTCTAAAATTATCTTTGCTAGAGAGGAGCAGGCCGAATTCGATTGGTCGGCCTCCTTAGGGCATGAATAGGTGACGTGCACTAGCACTATTGTCTACGACTCAACGTCATGTCCTGAACCTCGCCTTCGCCCGCTGGCGACAATTTCCCTAACCTCTGCTGTCCGTCATTCATTATTGGTGAAAATTTTATTACCTTTTACAGTTACTACAAGAGATTGAAGGTAAATTGATTATTATTTAGCATATTGTTGTGACTTTACTGAATTTATTAAAATTTTTGCTTTCAGATGCATCTGATTCTATGTACAGTGTGACCTCGTTATTCGCGGGGTTACGTTCTTTACCCTCCGCGAATAGCGAAAACCGCGAATATTGGATGCAGTTTTAAAACGTATATGTATGCGATTATATACTATACGAAATGCTTCCCAAACACTAATGATACTTATACTCATTGATGCAGTAATAATGTAGCAATATTGCATACTGTTATGTATTTCACTAAATTGTACCGTGCGTTACCGGGCTGTGCTTTGCCGTTTGCGTTGTTGGGGAAGCTGAGGCAGTCAGCCAATAGCAGTCCAATCTTGTTTGGTGAAGACGACAATCGATAAAAACGGCTTGATTGAGTAAATACAACAGAAATCTCCTCGAAAAGCCCTTTCAGTCTCTGTGACCTACAAAAATGCAGTTCGCGCATAACCCGCGAATATGCGGGGCCGCGAATGGCGAACCGCGAATAGGCGAGGTCACACTGTATTTTGCTATTCTCAATTAATTTAAGTACCGGAAGGCTATGATCGGGATGCCAATTTAGAAACATGTGTTTCTGTCCATAAGAGGTTCCATGTGTAAATAAATTCTATGTTTTTTTCTACTTTGCTATTTTCGTGAGAATAATTTTTGTTTTGATTTCAGGGATAGTAAAATGTCAGCAGTTAAGAAACGAAAAATTGATGATGAGGGAAGGTTATTCAACAGTGAATGGTGCACAAAATATCTTGTTGTCCCACATAATCAAGGTGTTGTCTGCCTCGTCTGTCAAACTACAATTGCAGTCATGAAAGAGTACAATATTAAGCGACATTACGCAACTAAGCACTCCTCCCAGTTTGATGAATGTATGGCAGAAAAGGGAAAGCCTTTCAGTGATGGAGAATTTATTAAAAATTGTTTAACAATAGTCACAGAATATGCATGTCCAGAGAAAAAATATTTGGTGGAGCAAACTAGCCTTTCCCGCTTTACTGTCTCACGCAGGACAAAAGATCTTTCAGAGGACATCAAAGAAACTTTGAAAGAGAGATTGAATTCGTGTGAAGCTTTCAGTCTGGCTTTGGATGAAAGCACTGATATCAATGACACATCCCAACTTGTCATTTTCATCAGAGCTGTTACTGCAGGCTTTGATGTTTTCGAAGAGTTTTTAGATATGGCAAGCCTTTCCTCCACAACCACAGGACAGGATATTTGTGAACAAGTGCTTAAGGTTGTAGAAAAGTTTGAACTGAATCCTTATAAATTATGTGGTGTTACAACAGATGGTGCTCCTTCCATGACAGGTAGGACAAATGGATTCACCAAGAAATTTCTAACTGCAATTGGAGCACAAGACGTAGTTGTAAGCCATTGCATTATTCACCAAGAGAGCTTCTGCACCAAAGTTCTGGATTTTGCAGAAGTCATGAAAAATGTCGTCCAATGCGTAAATTATATTCGAACACGAGGATTAAATCATCGACAATTTAAAACTTTTTTAGATGAGCTGGACAGTGAGTATTCAGATGTTTTGTACTTCTCTGCTGTACGTTGGCTTAGTAGAGCTGCTACTTTGAAGAGATTCTGGAATCTGCGAGAGGAGATTAAGTTCTTCATGGAGAGCAAACGTCAGAATGTGGACTTCTTGAGCAATGAGAACTGGCTGAATGACTTAGCATTCCTCACAGACATTACACAGCATCTGTCTGATTTAAACTTAAAACTACAAGGGAAAAGTCAACTTGAGAATAAGTTGTTTGAGCATATTTGTGCTTTTGAGAAGAAATTGGAACTTTTCCAGGTTCAGTTGAGAAAAGCCATATTGACCCATTTTACATGTCTTGCAACCAGGAAACTGGAATTTCCTAATCTGGATTGCACCAAATATGGAACCAGTGTACAAAAGCTGCGTGATGAGTTTGCAAACAGATTTCCAGATTTCAGACAAACTGAAATTAGATTGAAATTGTTCGCTCAACCTTTTGATTTGGCAGTGGAAGACAGTCCTGATGATTGCCAAATGGAACTCATTGAACTGCAGGCTGACATGGACACTAAAAGGAAATTCTCTGAAAACAGTTTGCTAGACTTTTTACAAACTCTGTGTACGTGAAAAGTTTCCCAATTTGTCCCGTCATGCACAAAGAATTGCCTCCCTTTTTGGTAGCACCTACTGCTGTGAGCAATTTTTCTCCAAAATGAAGCTCATCAAAACCAAATGTAGAAGTCAGCTGACTGATGAACATTTGACCAGTCAGTTAAGAGTGGCAACCACTTCTGTCAAAGCTGATATTGACAAGCTCTGCAAGGACTCTAAATTTCAAGTGTCGCACTAAAATGATCACTCATGCAAAAATATAAAATATTATTGCTTGTATTTTGAGAATTTTTTTAAATTTATTGTGGATGTACACGAATAAGCTTGTTTTTTAAGTGGCCCCGCTTGATTGATGAAGTTGGTTATATGGCCCACCGACGAAAAATGTTGCACACCCCCTGCAATGGGCTATCTGCGCTCTTCCTACCACAGGTATCGAAACCCGGATTATAGCATTGAATTCCGCAGAAACATTGCTGTGCCACAGGAGGACGCGTTATAGTTTAATGTTGTTTTTAATTAAGTACAAAGCTAAACAAAGAGCTATCTGCGCTCTATCCACCACGGGTATCGAAACCCGGTTTTAGCGTTGTAAGTCCGCAGACATAACGCTGTGCCACTGGGGGGCGTTATAGTTTAAAACAACAAAGAAAAGAATGACTGATTAAATGCTGTGCCACTCGGAGAAGGGTATTTCTGAAGGAATGTTAGATGTTATTTGCTGTCTTGATCATTATCATCTAAGTTTTATCTCTTGTACGAAACTTTTAACCCTGTTGGAGTGTTGGTCAATTTTTAAATGATTAAGTTATTCATTTAAATTATGTCAATAATTTGTAGTATATTTATAGAAAAAGTGTAAATTGTGGAATTTTGGTGAGCTGTTCTTTGGCAAGCCTTTGTAGCAAGCTGTAGTTTGTTGAGGAGAACTGAAAATTAGGCCTAAAGTTAGAAAAATTTTGACCAAGATGTAAACATTTAGAAAAGAACAACAATAACTTTAAACCTATTCTTTGCTTTTAAGCACAACAGTCCACCACCTGATATCTGTGCTGTGCCTAAATCGATTATCCAACTCCGATTTTAAGTATTATAAATCCCCAAGTTCACCGCTAAGAACTTATAAATTTAAGTTAATCTAATCTGTAGCCTATGATTAATATTACTATTTTCACTCTCACCAGTTAAAATTTTATTATTATTTTACGACCTTTTAAAATCATGCATCGCACAAATCAATACATAACAATTACTATATTAATAAAGCATTATGTCATCCACAATTAAGCTTACCGGACCGTTTTACATATTACTAAACATCACATTGTGTTACATTGTACATAATCAGTGAAATAATAGTGTGATAGTTGAAAGTCTCAACCTGACTGACTTCTTGCTACCAAATTTCGACGCGTATTTGTACTTCCTCTTCTCATGTATGTAATAAAAGAACGGAACAATCTTTATTTCTTTCAGTTTTCCATATTAAACAAACAAGTCTACTGAAACAAGCCTTAAAATAGTATCACGAGCTCGCAGAAAAAAGCTATCACAGCTCTACCTGTCGATCGTTGGTTTAAAAGGAAAATATATGATAATTGCATCTTTAAAACGTTTTACAATTCCACAAAAAATTGTATTTTTTTTGTTGCCTTTCGATTAGGAAACCTAACTTTTTTCCACACAAAATCTGCATTTTTATGAGATTTTTGTTATATTCACGAAAAATATCCCGAGTTACTTCGATATAATATCTTTTCTAGAAATAGCAATATTACGTATAAAGGTCCAAACAGTCAAAAGAAACCTTGTTTTTAATGACTCGTGATTGATTGGTACTCTCAAGTTAAGGCGCGTGGATGAAGACGTATTACACACTTGTTTCAAACTGAGTGCAGCGGATATCAACTGGGATGGAGTCTTTTGGCGAATTGCTGTCATCGTCTTCATGAAATTGAATGGAACTCGATTTGTACCAAACTACTGTGTCCACAACGAATGCCCCTAGCATGATGGCTGCTGTTATACCGTGAAAATACATTCGAAACTTTGCTGGGTCATAAATCCGACATGCGCCCGTTTCTCCACAGCTGCCTTTCTCCCAAAATAAGCATGCCGAATCGACGACAGCGCCATAGATTATTGGGCACGGGACGTTACCTGAAGGAACGTTTAAAATTAGGCTTAACACAAAATATTAAATACAAAAAAAAAATAAAGTACAGTACATATTAAGTTAAAAAGCAGCTGTTATAATTTATTTAAAAATACAAAAACATTTTCATAATTTATTTTAAAACAGTAAAAATGTAAATTAGCCTGCATGTGAAAACAGTACATATAAATTAAGTTTTACATACTAACATTTAAGATGCTCAATGCAAGATACTGTAACTGTTAACTAGTGTAAATTAACTTTACCTTAACTAGAGGCCATAGAATTGTTAAGCCTATTATTGTGATAAGGACAACAGACTAACAAAATTTAAAGTGTCTTTGAAATTCATTATTTTTAGAAACATCGAAACAAATTGTTTGGAAGTGTTTATTATTTTATGAAAAACAAATTACAAGCTAACATGATATTAACAAATTGTTTGGAAGTGTTTATTATTTTATGAAAAACAAATTACAAGCTAACATGATATTAACAAATTGAAGAAGTTGAAATATTTGTATCAGTGTATCGTACGCATGCGTGTACAACTGTGAAAAAAAAAACACACACATAATTTTACTTAAGAATGAAAACATATTTGGAAAGAATATGGCTATAAGAAGCAAAAATATTATTATCCTCAATGTATCCATCTTTAAACATGTCAGAAATGTTTATATTTTCATTCTATAACATTCTTCTTACCGAACAGTCCAATAGCAAAGTAGACGAGGCCTAAGGCAAGAGCTTTATCTCGAGGTTCTACGCATCTGCAACATTAAGTAACAAATATTAGTTTGATGTTTCTAAATAAAGGGAAGAATTACAGCTTTTTATCAGTTTAAAACAACGAATTGATGTTTCTTTATAATAACGTTTATTATTGATCAAAGAAGTTGTTAGAATTACACACTTTATTGTGTATTTATGTGATGCACATAATAATATGACCGGATGAGTAGACCTAAGTTGTAATAATTAGTAGTAGACTATGTTTCTAGTAGAAGTATTAATCAGTCATTGTATTACTAACAACGATATTGTAAGTAACAACACTGTCTTGGAATATTCGCAGAATAAAAGGTTTCAAGTTTAACCCGTTTCTTCCTCAAGAACATCACTTACTTATGGGCTGAGAGTGGCTAAGTGGACTGTTGATACCAAGATCCCAGGTTTGCGTCTCGTTACCCAAATAAACCATTTTCTGCACTTTGGAGCAGTTGTTGCATTATAAGAATGACTGTCAAATCCCACTACTCGATTAAAGTAACCTGAAAGTTAATAATGGGTGCTATTGACTAGTCGCCTTCGCTCTATCACTTCAAAGTTAGGGATCACGAGGACAGAGGGTATTACAAGTTTTCAGTATGTTTGTAGGACTAATCTCATAAATGTTGCACTTACTTTAGCAGTGTAGTTTTCAGTATGCTTGTAAGATAAGACTAGTGAGATGAAGTGTCTAGTACAGGAATAGAAAACTAGTAGTGAACAGTGAGAAGTCAGGGCTGTCTGTACCAAAGCAGTATTTCATAGATACAAATACAAAACGTCGCGTTTAAGGATGAAACTGAGAAAAATGGTGTTTATCTTTACTAATTCTGCTACTACCATAAAAAATGAAAATAAAATACGTGCAGTCTTCGACGTACGTAAAATATACAATTATTTTGTGACGGCAAATAAAATAAATTTCCTAGTATTTCGATAAACCTATTGTATTGTCTATTATGCGTTGTTTTGGCGACAGGAAAAAGTAAAAAATCCAACAAATTTACGTGGTGCAGTAAAGCAGTACTACAAGCTTTTATACCAGAATAAAACAATACGACAAAATTATCTACTACAGTAAAACGACACAATACAATGTACTACAGTAAACAATACTGTAAAATAATATATTTCAGTGCCACTCAACTGACTCGATGTTAAAGTGAAGGGTTAAAGCTCAAAACTCAATGCTATAACTGTATATATTTTTTGTACGAGTGAAAATGAAACGTCGGACGCACCTCAGAGTTAGTAACATAGAGCCGACTTCCGATGTCGAATGAATAAGTACGAATATGGAAAAAATGATGATATACCATAGTAAACTCTCGCACTCCAGGGGGCAGTAGCCGTTCGTGGCAGTGGTGTTCTGGCCGAGACAGTGGCAGTTCTTGAAGATATACTAGATAGAAAAGTTAATTAACGATCGGTCGTAGCGGACACTGTAGAACATCAAACATTGTAAAAACATCTAACAGAAACGAATAAACACCAGAACAATTAAGTTTATTCCTAGCGCTTTATGAAGAAGACACGGAAAACAGATATGAAATAGTGAATAAAGACAGTATAATAATATATCACTTCTCTACAAACCTATACCGTTTTTCCTCAAACAATCGAAAAATATTAAATAATAAGTTGCTAGAGTCTATCCGGGAAGTTCGCACTTATGGACAGCTGAATGACAAACGTGATATGATGGAAGTTAATAACTAGAGGGTGGAGAGTTTGTCTGGTGCTAGACTCCCCTAGCGTGTAAATAAATAAAATAAGGACAACACTTTGTTGTTCAGATTGTGTTTTGGCGCTAAAGGTTACTTGACCTTCATGCTAGCCTTGGAAAAGTTCAATGTGATAATTGTATTACCTTTGACATAAATATAGAACACTAATATTTAGCTTGTGGAAAGCCCATACTTATACTGTTAATGTTCTAGAATGACTTTCCTGCCTGTTGAATGCGCTTTGTTATAAGTTCATAAAAATCTGTTGAAATATAAATTTATTACTTCTAATAAAACATTTAAGTATTCCTGTCTTTGTACTACTTCTAATAAAACATTTAAGTATTCCTGTCTTTGTACTACTTCTAATAAAACATTTAAGTATTCCTGTCTTTGTACTACTTCTAATAAAACATTTACGTATTCCTGTCTTTGTACTACTTCTAATAAAACATTTAAGTATTCCTGTCTTTGTACTACTTCTAATAAAACATTTAAGTATTCCTGTCTTTGTACTACTTCTAATAAAACATTTAAGTATTCCTGTCTTTGTACTACTTCTAATAAAACATTTAAGTATTCCTGTCTTTGTACTACTTCTAATAAAACATTTAAGTATTCCTGTCTTTGTACTACTTCTAATAAAACATTTAAGTATTCCTGTCTTTGTACTACTTCTAATAAAACATTTAAGTATTCCTGTCTTTGTACTACTTCTAATAAAACATTTAAGTATTCCTGTCTTTGTACTACTTCTAATAAAACATTTAAGTATTCCTGTCTTTGTACTACTTCTAATAAAATGCTTTAACATTCTTATCTTTCAATAAATAACTTTTCCACGATAAACTTCACAATAATGTTAAATATTTTGTTGGTTGGGTGAATTTAAGTATCACAAAAATGTTTTATATTGAAAACGATATGGGTTCAGACCTACATCGAACAATTAATAATACACCAATATAAATCTTTGTACGTACATCAAACATTTTCTAGTTCAGATTAACCTACAGAAAGAGATGAGCCCTTGTAACGTTTAGTTTGTTGTCATCTTAACTATTACAATAATTTCATCACTTGGGTAATAAGTTTTATCTTTACGTAGCTATAAGGCTACCGGTTTTAAACATTATGTAAGAGTAATCAGATTTGTTCAAGAACATTAGAATAGCTCGAACAACACTTTGGATTTAGCCAGTAGTTTTAGTCTCGTATATTGTTATTTACTATCTTGGCTTGTATTGTTGAAATGGGATTGTATGCAGCTGTTAATGTTATGAAACGGACTGCAAAATTTATGCAGTTATCACACACAGAAATTTGTAACTAAAAGTGTCCAGCTAATAAACCAATATATCGGTGTTTTATAAGCCTTACCTCTTCATTGTTATCAGTAGACACTTCGGTACAACCAGCCAGACAGGGAGACACATAAGTTATCCCGTCACTACCGCAAACTGGAGAGTAGATGCCGGGTCGACAGCTGCAACTTTCGTTACGAAACCTACTCATAGATGACAGCTCTGTAGAACTGAAAAGATAGTGAAAGTACACCTGCTGCTTGAGGTTTGAATGCAATCACCAAAAGAGATGGAATTCAAACCAAACTTGATTTGTGTTATGTAGAGATAATAGTTTTACAAGAAGCTATTTTGAAAGATAAATATTTGATCTTCTTACACACACAGACACACTTAAGAAGAATGTATAGTCAGACACAAACGTTATGTGCTGCACACCGTACCCATTCACAAGAATATGCAAGTTATCGATAGTAATAATAAATACATTAAGTGTGAAACTGCTTTTCTTCTACATTGTTTTATAATATTTTATCAGCATCATATCCAAAGCAATTCAAGCAAGCCTAAGATTACATTAATTACATAAATAAATAATTAATCTAAACCATTATTCGGTACAAGTTGAACCTGTGTGTGTGTTTATAACTGGCAAATTAATGTAGCGATTGTCACGAAACCAAGTATGTTTCATTAGGATAGGGCCCGGCATGGCCTAGCGCGTTAAGGCGTGCGCTTCGTAATCTGAGGGTCGCGGGTTCGCGCCCGAGTCGCGCCAAACATGCTCGCCCTCCCAGCCGTGGGGGCGTTATAAAGTTACGGTCAATCCCACTATTCATTGGTAAAAGAGTAGCCCAAGAGTTGGCGGTGGGTGGTGATGACTAGCTGCCTTCCCTCTAGTCTTACACTGCTAAATTAGGGACGGCTAGCACAGATAGCCGTCGAGTAGCTTTGTGCGAAATTCCAAAAAAACAAACAAACAATCATTAGGATATCTGGGGTAGTGACGAAGCGGGTTTGGTTACTGCTCAGAACTCTCTAAAAATAAATGTTCTAGTTTATTTTAAATTACATAAATGCATATATACAGTAGCTAAAGATACCTTGTGTAATATGGCTACTATGAAAAGTTCGAAATAAGAAAATGAATGTTATAACTTTTTATTTCTCGCCTTTCAAAGGTTTTATCAATAGGTGGCATGTCCCCCACGTGTTCGCTTCTGAATGTATGTAACTATGTAAAGATATAGAATCACAATGTGTACGTGTTTTATAACACCGTGTCCCTGATCCTAGTGTTGTAAATACAAAGACTTAACTATGTTTCACCAGGAGGCTGGAATTACCCTAGATAACTATAAGATAATGCTGTCAAGCAGAAAAGACCAGATAAAGGATTATTGATTAATTTACTTTAAAATTATAATAAAATATTTGTGTTCAACAGTAGGTTCCGAAAACATTTGTAATAACTCTTAAGCCGTGCATGGCGTACATAAAGTTAGTACTTCTAATAAACCCATGATTTGTATACTTAATGCCAAACCCTGAAGGAGATTTAGTTGTTGAAGAACCATATTTTTGTGTTCATTGCACTTGAAACGTTTACCAGGTCACGTATTTCTGTCCTTGGTGGGTCAGCGATAATGTTTCCGGACTAGCATTGTCAAAATCCGAGATTCTATTCTCGTGGAGGATAAAGCGTAGATATCCTATTATGTAGCATTTCGCTAAAAAATCAGAATGGATGTACGAAAATATTTATCGTTGGAAAACACCAAACTGTATATGTAGATTTAACAGGGTATAATAAACTACTCCTGCTGGTGGCTCAGTGGTAATTCTACGGTTCTGATACTGTTTGGAATTTGACTTTTCTACACAACAATAGAAATAGGAATAAAGTAGTTGAACAAAGAGAAAAGTAAAAGATATAAACAAATTAGTTAAAGGAAAAAAAACGAATACAAAAATGAATAAAAGCTGAAGTCGTCTTCTACTCTCCAGTATTATTAAGAGACTGGGGTAACTGTTTGCCAGGACAATATGATATATCTTTTTGTTCGGATAACAGGTGAGGGATTTCAGAGTGTCGCATTGTGTACATGTTTATGTACACAATGTTTATAAGTGAGATATCAGTTCTAAGATCCTGCTGATGAACCTCCTAAAGTCTCATTTTTGATTAATTATGAACAGATGCAGACTTACTGGACTTCAAAGAGGCTTACTCTGATGTTCACAGGACATCCCACCCACATTAGGATCACCATTCCTAAACAGTGGGCAAAGGCAGCTAGGGTGATCCATGCAGCCACAATCCGAGCACTTGGTTTCAATTTCCTCATCAACGTCCCACTGAAGAAGATTCCCACACCCATCACCAGGATACCAGCCATCCCTGAAAAAATTTTTTATTTTGAAGGCAACTTGAACTTACTGGTCCACTTAAAGCAAGAAAAGTCATTTCTGACGTAATTAATCGTTTAAGTTTAACTACTAAAAACAAACTAGTCTGCTACTATTTTCTAAGATGTAAGTAATGTAAAACAGTTTGGTGAAAGCTTCCTTAAATAAAAAATAAAGTTCTTACAGAAAAACAGACAAATTCATATTGAAAACAGCTTGTAAATGATAAACAAATATAATACTGCACTTGTATTCCTACGAATGGACAATGAGGGACCTGTTGATCCACCTGGTTCATCTCATCCACTAAATTAAATTTTAGAACAACCTCAAAGCCAGCCTTGACCAATCAAATATTTATCATGCCCTTCCTTAAACTCCTATAAATTAACTACGTTCATTATATCACAATGCAATCCATTCCAGAATTCAAACTCCCTGTTAAAAAAATAAAATCGACTTGATTGAAGATGACTTTCACCCACCAAAATTGATATTTGTGTCCCCTTAGTCCTGTCTAACGATTCTTAAATACGTCTCAAAGACATTATCTGAATCCCTGTTACTAATTCTACTTATTCTTTCAGCCATCGAGACATTATAATGTGACGCTAATCTCCTTATTCATTAGTAAAACAAAAGTCCTGTTCTTTCAGTTTATCTACTTTGGAATCTGAACATCCACCCACGTGTTTGCCGTGCGTGGTAACCCGTGAAGGAGAGGAGAGGATCCTGGTGGTTGAGGGGTCCAACCCTAACACACCACTTTGGCCTTGAATTCCTGTAGACGAGCGGCTTTGGGGTGGCCCCTCAGGGTTAATCGGCTGGTCCACGTGGGCTAGGGTCAGCCAAGTACCAGTGTTGGATGTTCTCAACAGGTGTTGTGGACATTGTATCTGATGCTGATGTTTGAGTATAGTGCTCACAAAACCCTGGCATTGCTGCAGTGCCCTTGTTTGGTAGTGGGCACCAAAATATTCCTTTTTTATTATAGATCCTCCAAATAAAAACAAATGAAATAGTGAAAAGCAGTCCATATGTAAACGACCACATCTTTAAGATTATAAGCAGCAATCTTCAACATCTGTAACACCTATTGTACCTCATTTTCTTATACTACATTCTCTTTCAGAAAAAAATTTAGGGCATTTGTCTCCCTTTTTCATTCAGAAGGGACTAGAGGGACTTGCTGGCTCTCCAAATTCGGTAAAGAAGCTACGCTCTCGTGACATATTGATGGAAACATCCACATCTCAACATAGTGAACTCCTCTTGCATTCAAAAGCGATTGGGGACATAAATATTGAGGTTACACCTCATGCTATTTTGAATTCATCGCGAGAAGTTATTGTTGAGAAGGATTTGAAGCACATCCCCGAGTCAGAGATTCACGCTGGTTTCTCCACCCAAGGAGTTTCTGCGTATCTCCAATCGCAAAAATGGAATTACGATGCCGACCAGTATCCTCATTCTGACATTTACATCACCACGTCCACCTGTCATCATCAAGGTAGGTTATCTTAATTATAAGGTATGATCATACATTCCAAACCCTCTCAGGAGGGAACATTCCCAGTGTCAGCGGTTCGGTCACTCGAAGACGTCATGTCGTGGTTCCTTGACGTGTGCCCGTTGCGGTAGCAAGGACCACATTCCCTATGAGTGTTAAATGGGCCTTCATTGACACAATTGCAATGGCTCTCACCCATCATACTTTTGTTCTTGCCCTAGGTGGTTAGAAGGAAAAGAATTTGTTTGATTTTGAATTTCGCACAAAGTTACTCGAAGGCTATCTGTGCTAGCCATCCCTAATTTAGCAGTGTAAGACTAGAGGGAAGGTAGCTAGTCATCACCACCCACCGCCAACTCTTGGGCTACTCTTTTACCAACGAATAGTGGGATTGATCGTCACATTATAACGCCACCACGGCTGAAAGGGCGAGCATGTTTGGCGCGACCGGGATGCGAACCCACGACCCTAAGATTACGAGTCGAACGCCTTAACACGCTTGTCCATGCCGGGCCAAGGAAAAGAGAAGCAGCATTTGAAGACGATTCAGAACATTACTTACCCTGAGGCTCGAAAATTGCTGTTCACCACTTCATCTCGGAGGTATGCTGCTGCACTTCATTCTGCTACTACAGCGTGAGCGCAGACAGATCTCTCTGTGCCTCCAAAAAAATCATTCTCAAACTAAATAAAAAGTATTTTGACCTCCATGGTTAAAAAAGTTGATGAATCAACTTCAACACCCATCTCTGTCCCTAACGTACATTCCAACAAACCCCAAGATCCACATCCTTTGGTTCCGGGTACAGATATTTCCTCGGATACGTCTTACAGGAAACATTTCTGAAACCTGTCGAATATGTCACCTTTCGGTGGTTTTCTTTGTACAGAAATGACAGGCTGTGTGATGGACGAGTGCATGGAGAGGTGGCACTGTTGGTTGATCAACATGTACCCACCCTTCTTTGTCACTCGATGCACCCTTGGAGACCATAGTCATCCGTGTTTCCTTGGGTCATACCATAACTGTTATTTCTCTTTATCTGTCCCCTGGAGAGTCATATGATCAATCAGACTTTGATGCTCTCGTTGAACAGTTGTCATCTCCCTTTCTACTCCTGGGGGACTTTAATGGACATTATCCCCTCTGGGGAAGTGCTGTTATTTATAGGAGGAGTCGCTCTGTAGAGCGTATGCTCTCTGATCACAACCTTTCTCTTTTCAATACTGGTTCTTCCACTTATTTACACGCACCTAGTCAGTCCTTTACTGTTATTGATCTCTCAATTTGCTCCCCTTCATTATTCTCCCATTTTTCATGGAGAGTTGACAATAACCCACGAGGCAGTGAACATTTTCCTACAGTTTTGAGAGAGACTGGCTGTGGTTCATGCCACCCGACCCACGTGCCCTGGTGGAAGCTGGATCAAGCAAACTGGCCCTCTTTCACTGCTCTCGCAGAACTTGATCCTGCTCTCGTCTATAATACATCAGTAGACGACTGTGTAGTAGCAGTAACTGACAGTATTATACAGGCAGATGCTCAATGTATTCATAAAATTTTGACACGTTTTCTACGATGTCCTCGTCCGTGGTGGAATCCTCCCTGCCACAAGGCATGGAAGGCTCAAAATCGGGCCTGAGATACTTTTTGTAGGTATCCCACATTCTCGCACCGCATTGCTTTCCATCAGTCCCATGCATATGCTCGGTGGGTAAGATGTCAAAGCCAGAAGGAATCTTGGATTAAGTTGACAACCAGCATATCTTCTACGACCAGTTCCAAAGTCGTATGGGACAAGATTCGAAACGTCAGTGGGCAATATAATTCTGTCCCCCTCTCGATCTTGCTCTCTGATGGTCAGGAAGTAGCTGATACACAGAGCATCACCAATACTCTGGGTGAAAGCTTTTGCTGGGTGTTTAGCACTTCTGCTTCTTTCTCCACCCTCTTAGCCATAAAAACTCGGGCAGAGCGATCACTTCTTTCCTTTTGAGCTGATTGTCTCTATGACAATAATCGTCCCTTTACACTGGTGGAACTCAAACTGGCCCTTCATTGGTCTGACAGTACATTGATCGGACCTGATGATATACACTATGAAATGTTACGCCATTTATCTCCTGCTTCTCTTGTTATTCTTCTGATTGTTTTTAACTGGATCTAGCAGGAGAATGTTTTACCTGATGCCTGGCGCCAGTCTATTGTGTTACCTTTCTCTAAGCCTGAGAAGGATCACAAGATTCCATCAAACTACCGTCCAATTGTTTTGATCCTGTATCAATATTATTTGACATTGAGAAGGCTTGTGATACAACATGGAGGTATAGCATTTTGCAAGACCTCCATATATATGGGTAACGTGGCTATTTCCCATTTTTATTAAATATTTTTTATGGACAGGCAATTCCGAGTTTCTGTGGGTACGACACTTTCACTTCTTTCTACAGGAAGTTGGAGTGTCTCAGTGCTGTGTTTTGAATATCACACTTTTCAGTATAAAGATTAATGCCATCACTGAACAACTCCCTCTTACTGTTGCAAACAAGCTGTATATCGACGACTTTCACATCTCATGTCAGTCGTCGAACATGAAGTATGTTGAGTGGCAGCTACAGACTGCTCTCAATCATTTACTGAAGTGGACCACAGCAAACGGTTTTAACTTCTCTCTCTAAAACCGTTTGCATGCGTTTTTGCCGCCAACGGGGTATTCACCCTAATACTGTACTCCGTATCGGTGAAGTTGTGCTGCCTGTGGTCCCTGAGACAAAGTTCTTGGGGCTTATCTTTGACCATAAGCTGACCTTTATACCACACATCAAGCAGCTACGGGTCAAATGTACAAAAGCACTGAAAATCCTCCATATACTCTCTTCCACCACGTGGAAAGCAGATTGATGTTCCATGCTAAAGATATATCGTGCTCTTATTCGATCAAAACTCGACTATGGATCACTGGTCTATGGTTCTGCCAGACCCTTGGCCTTAAAGATGCTGGACCCCATTCATCATCAAGGACTCCAGCTCTGCACTGGTGCTTTCTGCACCTCCCCAGTTCAGAGCTTATACATAGAGTCTCATGAACCTTCTTTGCACCTTCGCCGTCTGCAACTGTCTTTACTACATTCTTCGAAACTTCGTTCCTTACCAAAGCATCCCACCTGGGGTTGTGTTTTCCTTCCTCAGTGGGCCATACTTTTTCAGAACAGATGATCTGCCATTGCTCCTTTTGGCCTTCGTATCCAGGCGCAGTTGGATGAATTGGGTCTGTCCTTGGATAACATTGCTGTATCCACTGATCAGCCCATCCCACCATGGCTTATTACAGTTCCCAAATGTGACGTATCTTTAAATCATCTGAGAAAAGCAGACACTCTCAATTGGAAATACTGTCTGTTATTTGCTGAACATCGTTCGAACTATCCATCCATTCCTATTTATACAGATGGTTCGAAATCAAGTGACTGTGCAGGCTCTGCCATGGTTTGTTGTGGTTCGGTGGTTGCACGCAGAATCCCCACTACAGTTTCTGTGTTCACTGCTGAACTGTATGCCATTTCTATTGCCATGGATTACATTGAAGCTAAGCAGTACTCAAATTGCACTATTTATACTGACTCGCTTGGTTCTCTACTGGCCCTGAAATCGCATCACGTTAGTTGACATCCTGTTCTCGCCGATATTCAAAACCGACTGACTCATTTCTCTTTAACATCTACTTCTACCCAGTTCTTGTGGATACCAGGCCACATTGGTATTCGCGGGAACGAGTTCGTCGACACCACAACTAAATCTATCTGCTCTGACACTATCACTGCTTTGCCTGTTCCATACATGGACTATGTAATGTCCTGTGTTCAAGGCTCGGCTCCGTGCCAGTTGGCAGTCAACTTGGAGTGAGCAACGTGAAAACGAACTTTACCAAATAAAACCCTCTATTGAACTTTGGCCATCTTGCTATAGTAAGGATCGGAAAGAGGTAGTTGTTCTGACTAGACTACGCATTGGTCACAGTTTTTTTAACTCATCATTTTCTTTTATCTGAGACTGATGCACCAATGTGTTGTCTGTGTGACTCTCAGATCACAATAAGCTACATTTTACTGTCTTGCTATCGTTATGACTCTCAACAACAGCACCATTTTAAAAATGTTCTGTCCCAAGGTTTATCCGTAATGTTAACAGTGTTATTGGTGATGGTGACACTGTCCAACTTGGAAATGTTTTTAGTTTTTTAAAGGCCATTAATCTTTTTTAAGTTTTTTATTTATACACTAGATCTTTTTTAATGTGATTCCCTTTTAAGAATCAAAGCACATGCAGTTCGATTTGAAATTAGAAAATGGCCATAACGTCAAATAACTCGGAACCAGGACTGGAAAGGCCAACTTCAGGTTACTGATGGTGGTTTTTGAACTTACCTGTTAGTCTTTCTGGCAAGTTATGATAATTACAGTTATGTTACAGAAAGTTCTTTACAATGTGTATTACTGTAGTTTTTCTCCTACCGTTGTAGATTAGATGTAAAAATTGGTTTTAATGCTATTTATGTTTTTTAACTTTGTTTTACCTTAATTTCCTTTTATGAATTTTACTAATTTTACTTTAACTTTTTTACCGGACGTATAGCGCAGATAGCCTAGTTGCTTTGTGCCATAAAACACCAAACAAATCAACCAACCAACCTTCTAGTCTATCATTATCAAATTATCGGGAATTAGCACAGATTACCCTTGTGTAGTTTTGAGAGACGTTCAAAACAAGTCAAATGAAAATTTTGTAATAGCTGAGGACATTCCCCAGCAACACCCTCTACACAGGAGAATCACAAGCTCGATGAACATGCATTAAATACTACTTCCATGAGAGCAATCCAGCTGTCAATTTCGTTACCAGTACAACGGAAGCATCACTATTACAGCCAATTCTTCTAGAATTACTATGCATCTAGTAAACCAGAAACACATAAGAATAAGCCTCTCTTACCTGAGATAATGTTAGCTTTTGTGGGGCTCAGCTGGAACTGGGCCTCTAGGTATTTGGGGAGGAACGTGTACAACCCTGCTATGGGCATGATGTGAAGAACACTGCTGGCTGTCCGGCACAGTAGGATCTTGTTTTTAAGTAGTCGTCTCATAGCCCGAGGAAAAGCTAAACATAATAAAACCTCTAGATGAATAACATAGCCTTTAATCCCTTCCAATAATTCATTACTTGCCTTGGAATCACTATATGTAACATGTCTATTCATTTTACTGGAAATACCACATAAACCATGATTTTGATGGATTTATTTGTTCTTACTGATCCATGTTTTCAAGCGACTTGACGCACTACAAAAACTAAACACTATTCTATAATCGATTGGTAATACAGCAAGTGGTAAACAATTAATAATTTTATACATTTAAAAACGGCTGGTATGGATAGAGAAAGCACTATGTAGAGGAGCGAACAACGTTTCGACTTTCTTCGGTCATCGTCAGGTTCACAAAGAAAGAAAGAGGTAACTGATCAATAGCTGACCACATGTTTATAGGCGGTTGTGTAATTGAGTGTAGGAATGTATAGGGCGTGCTTAGATGTTTGATTATATTTATTAATATAGATATAAAGGTGTTCCTTTGTATTGGTTTATTTTGGGCTTGAGTTGTTGTATAAATAAGGCTTCTTTAATTTTGTGTTTGTTTATATTTGTTTCTTTATTTAATATTTGGGTGTTTTCTATGGTTATGTTGTGTTTATTTGATTTGCAGTGTTCGAAAACGTGTGAAGGTGACTTTTTGTGTTCTGTGAATCTGGTTTCCATTTTTTTACATGTTTCTTCAATATAGAAGTCGTGGCAGTTATCACATTGTATTTCATAATGTTGGTATTGTGTTTGTCAGTGTAGTTTTGACATAGTATAGACGTTAGTTTTGTGCCTGGTTTTTGAATAAATTTGGTACAACTGGAAATCATATTTTGTTACTAGTTTTTGCCAAATGTTGGTTATTTTTCTGCTGATGTCGGGAATATATGATATGCAGCAGTATATGGTTTTGTGATTTTTTTAAAATCGTGGGGTATATTTACTTTTGTTCGTTGATTTTGCTTTTTGTCTACGGTTTGTGGAGGAAACTTGTTGATGTTGATGAAGTATTGTTTTATTTTGTCTAATTCGTCGTTAATTTTATCTGGTGAGCATAGTTTCATGGCTGTGTTTATTTGGTTTCTTAGTATGTTGAGTTTTTGTTTTGTTTCATGTGCTGAGTCCCAAAAAATGAATAGTCCAGTTGGGTGATTTTTCGGTGGATTCCCGTTTTAAACTGTATATCGGTTCAAGTAATTTTCTAGTTAAGAAATAATATTTGATTGCTTTCTTCCTGTTCACATGTGAAGTTAATGTTGGAAAGTATAGAGTTAAAGTAATTGAAAAAGTTAAGTGTGTTCTGTAGATGTGAAACCCGCAATCGTGTCGTCTACATATCTATACCAGTATAGTGGTGGATGTAATGCTGTGTTAATTGCTTGTTTTTCAATTTGTGTCATAAAAATATTGGTTGGAACTGGTGATACTAAATTGCCCATGCTTAGGCCATTTGTTTGTATTATCAATCTGGCATATGAGAATGACATTAGTATTAGTTTCAATATTCTTATTCCACAAAAATCACAGACGATGCTTCTGGCGACATGACTAGAATAGCATGAATACCCGTATCATTTTCTAGCTGTTTGAAGTATGCAGTGAATGAACAGGAGGCAACATCATATGTAACCAATATCATGTTGACCTCATTTCCAGATATAGATCCTTTTCATTGTCTTGCATACTGATGCTTGTAGAATATGAGTAGCATTTGCCAGTAACTTTTGTGTTCATGGTTTCTCACTTATTACAAAAAGTCGAGCCTTGTTTACTACGGCTGTATTACAACTTCCTGTAGGTCTATTTTCTTCTTTTTTATGGTCCTCATACCTTAAGTTGATCCATAATACCGTCTCCTAATGCCATTAAGTACAAGGGATATCACCATTTTGGAAATTCAAAAAAGGAACAGGATTGTTACACAATCTTCCCCAAAACGTCAATTTTTCTTTGCTATTACACAATCTAGGAAACGAGAACTCTCAGAATGTAGTTCTGATACATCCCTTTCCATCATGACGTTATATTTACTGTTTATGTCAAACGACTTGCTGAATTCCATGTTCAGATTGTTTCAGTATAACGCACTCAGATCTACAAAGACTTAACAAATGAAAGTATACTTTGATGATGCAGTAGTGATTAAAAAGGTCTTCAACCACGTAATAGAAAGTTCTAGAAGGCTGTTTTATAACAAAAAACAAGCCGAAAGAAAACGAAAAAACGCTGCACTAATTGAAAGGATGCCAGGGTACAAGCTATAATGTGGGATAGAAAATGTACCCTAGGTTTTGGTGGTGACTGCAGAATTAAGACCCACATTTTGGTGTGGATACACCGTCTAATATATAAATACAAAACCAATTAACATATAAAAGCACAGTTATTTCTTTCAATTTTGTCAAAAAGTCAATATCTAGTCATGCACTACTTAATGAATGCCTGTGTCTTTTGATAGTAGCTCTTGTACTAAATGTAATACAGAATACGTGGCTCAGACTTCAAACTCATTGCATATACGTATAAGTTTGCATATATCTCAGGTTAAAAACAACTTAATGAATTCCACAGAATTAAAACATTTTAGAATTAACCCTTGTATCTTTGTTAAGACAGCTATGTTAGAAATTATTAATGAAGACACCAACAGACTTGTACGAGAGAACTTATTTCTACCTTTTGAAACTAAGAACATTATATTTTTATGGATTAAACCAATAATTTAATAACTCTACTGTTTTGAATTTCAGTAATGATTACTGTATTGTTAATTTTTCTTTGTAGATAATGTTTTCATAAAAATAAGAAAACTAGAGATAAAGAAAATACTAAATTAAATTGGGTTGATTTTTCAGAATTTTGTAGTAATTTGAATGATATTTTTTATTCTAATATTAATGTACGTAAATTATTTTTCAAAACAATTTATCAACTTAATCTTCCCAAAAGACGAGCATTAATTAATGTGATAAAAAATTTTATTTTCGAAACGATCATGCACAACACTTACTTGTAGATATAATAAAATATCGATTAAAAGTCAATGATGTATCAAGTTTTAAAAAAGAGAAACTGCATATAAGGCCTTCATATGTGGTAATTAATTTCAGACATAAAATATTCAATATTTAATCTATAAGAAATAATATCTTTCCTTGTAAAAACCTAAAGCCTTATCGTCAGTTATAAATAGGATGTTCCAATTTGTCCACTATTACATAATTATAAGTTTTTTAGGTAATTTAAATGCACAATAAATTAATAACTTACCTTATGATTGTAAAAATAATCTACTTATTGATACTTTTTATTAACATATTGCTATTGATAACTTGAAAATTATAAAAGATAAAATATTATGTGAATTACTCAACAAAGGATCTAAGTACAGAATAGCTACAAAACGTAATAAGAAAAATATTCTGAAATCTATTGAAAATAATATTGATGAATATATTTTAAAAATTAACTATATTAAATCTTATCCACCTAGCCCCAGCATGACCAGGTGGTTAAGGTACTCCACTCATAATCGAAGGATCGCGGGTTCGAATCACCGTCACACCAAACATAATCGCCCTTTCAGCGGTGAGAATGTTATTATGTTACGATAAATCCCATTATTCGTAGGCAAAAGAGTAGCCCAAGAGTTGACGGTGAGTGGTGATAACTAGCTGCCTTTCCTCTAGTCTTACATTGCTAAATTAGGGACACCTCGCACAGATAGCCCTCGTATAGCTTTGCGTGAAATTCCAAACAAACCAAACTTATCTATCCAGATGATTTCTGGAATGGAAGTTGTATGCACGTAAAAAATTATCCCGTGTAAGATTAAAGAATTACCGTACAGTTAAAAGTAATATTCAAGTATTGCAAGAAAAATATGTTATAGTTCCCATTGATATGGGCAACTATAATTTTGGTATAATTTGTAAAAAGTATTATGCATTATTTATGATAAAATAAATCAATAGTACACAAAAATTTGAACTTATTAACTAATCTAAATGTACAGTAATTAATAATTTCATTAAAGCTTATAATAAACAATACCCTAACCAAATTCCTTAAGTAGATTTACCTTTTCTTTGTGCTGTTCCCAAACTCGATAAATCTTCAATTGAATTTATAATTCAATAAGAACAATTATTAAACAATCGACCAGTTTATTAAATAAATTACTTAATACTTTATTTGATAAAATTAAAAATATTAGTCTTGATAATAAAAAAACATACTTTTTGGATAATAAAAAATAATCAACCCATTTAAAAATTTCTAAGAAACCATGAACAAATAAATAATATTTAAACATTTGATTTCACCTCATTGTACATCCCAATTCCATTAAAAGATTTAATCTTTGTTATACATTTATTAATACAACAGTTCTAGTATTCTTTCATAGAACTGGAAGAAAGGAAGTTTAAGATGTATTAAGTTTCTGTATTTATGATAATTATATATTTTTCAATAATCAGGTTTTTAAACAAGTAATAAGAGTTCCAATTTGTATTATAATTTTATATCTTTACTTTTATGAGAATAGATTTATTGAAAACTACATAAATACAGATATTTTTGCTTTAACTTACAGATATATAGATGATTTAATTAGTACAAATAATCCTCAAGTGAATAATGTTATTTACACTATTTATTCAGTAAAATTAGAAATTGAAAATACTTCAATACCTAATAAAGAAGCACATTATTTAGATTTAAAAAATAAAATATTTAATAAGGATTTGGTAAATATTTTTGATAAAATAAAATATTTTGACTTTCTAATATATAGTTTACCCTTTCTTAATAGTAATGTACCATATCCTTCTATTATAAGTATTATAACTTCAAAATTATTCAGATATTGTAAAATTTGTAATAAATTACAATATTTTAGCAGTAATGTTAAATACTGGTTCAAAAATTAATAGTTTATGGATTTAATAAAGTAACTTTAAATAAAATTATTAAACTATTCTGTAAAAAATATGAGAATGTATTAAATAAATATAAAGAAGTAAAAGTTAAAGAAATTCTACTAAAAATTCTAATAACTATTTTTAGTTGTGAATAAGGTAATTTAACAAGTTGGCACTACTTTATGCAAATATATACCTTAAAACATATAAAGGCTTTGGAACATGACACTTACAGTAGATTTAATGTGTGGTGGTTTGGAGTCATACTAGTTAATTTAGATAACTGAATGAGACCTTTCATACTATTATAATTCGTTTATTGGACTACCAGTTAGTGCCTTTCTACCATAATTGGGGTTGGAATGCTAACTTCCAGAGGTAAGTTTATTTAACTTACTTACCCTCCAAATGGTAGTACCTTAATACTTATGATGTGTTTTCTTCTTCTTTCGTGAGCAGTCACCTTTTCACAACTGTCTGCAGGCTGTGAAGGGTCATATAGATGTGGGACATTGTGGGCTTGAGCACACACATTTTTCTTTCCTAATTTCTATTTCTATATTTATTATTTTAATTTCTATTGCTATTCCTTCATTTTATTTCTTTATGTGAGACTGGCAAATGGAGTTTAAGACTGATAGATGGTGTATCCCCACCTACTTCCACAGTCACCTCCAAAACCAAGGATACCTTTTATAATCCCACATTGTAGCTTTTACCCTAAGATCCTTTTTAAAAATGTGCAGCATATTTTGTTTCATGTTAATGTGTTTTGTTTATGGCTTAAAAAATTTATGGTTATATTTTGATATATTGAAATATCCAAAGTTCATACCAGAACATTTGAAGTATACTTTTAAAAGGCTTGTATTATAGCAAAGATGACATATATGTCTAATCTGTTCCTTGATTTGCTTCTCCTGTTACTACAGACTAGTTCTGTTACATTTACAACTATATTCTTCTGAGTAAGTACACTTACATAAATACTTTTTGAATTGTGACTCAGAAATAACTGCAGATGATAGTATCATGGCTTTTCTAGTAGTCTAATACTACTTGATGTCTTTGTGTGGGTAACTGTAGTAACATTATGACCTTTCTCGTTGTCATACATTACTACACCCGATGTTTTCCTATATGGTAACTGTAGATAACAGTGTTATGTTCTCTCTTGTCATTGCCTCTAGTGGCACAGCGGTATGTCTGTGTGCTTACAATGCTAAAAACTGGGTGTTAATACCCATGGTGGGCAGAGCACAGATAGCCCATTGTGTAACTTTGTGCTTAATTCAAAACAACTCTTTTATCGTCAGACATTACCACACTTAATGACTTCCTATATGAAAACTGTAAATAACAGTGTTATGTCCTTTTTCTAGTCATCAAACATTACTACACTTGATGTCTTCCCGTATGGGAACTGTAGATAACACTGTTGTGTCCTTTGCAGTCATCAGACATTACTACACTTGATGGTTTCCTGTAGGGTAATTGTTCATAAAGTATTATGTCCTTTCTAGTCATCAGATATTTCTCTGTGTACTTCTATAAATTCACTTGGAAAGTTATGTTTTTATAGGTTTTATGATTAACAAATGAGAATCTACAACAGCTGGAATACAAGTCAAACTATGGAGTTTTATCATGTACCCTTACTTTATGATGAATACAAAGCCATTGTTTCACATCAAATGCTCTTTATTTTATATCAGAATTAATGGATCAGAGTTGTTACTCACATGTCGATGTATTGTGTTTCTTTATGCTGTGTTTTCCCAGTAATGCCTTTTCTTGTTGATTGTTTTTACATACGTTTACATTCATCTGACCATTCAGCTGCATGACTGCTACCTGGTGTTGTGCAGAGAAGTACGATTTGGGTAGTTTGCGAGGGAAGGAAGCCATTGGGAAAACTGTGAGAAATAATGTTCCACCAACCATACATAGGCCTAACCACCATGCTCCAACCCACTGTGGGTCATCTGGTGTAAGATGTTTGGCACTTTCTGAAATAAGAATAAAAATAGCATTGTGACATTATACAACCGATATTGGTGAATATCTACCTTGTTCATTGACATTTGTAATACTCCATCTAGCACTTAAAATGTGTATAATATTTAACAGCAAATGCATTAATGGCTCTAACAGTTAATATCTTACAAGTCCAATACTGTCCTACCTATATTTATAATCTGTTTCAATTTACAATCTAACACATAACAGGAGCACACAAAACAAAATTATTTTGTAACAAACTGATATTTCTAGCAGTTTTTCTTCTCTTTCTTCACTTAACTATTTTATTAAAAAAAAATTGATTGCCTCTAATAACTCTTGTTTCTTTACTTGATACTCGGAGATTTACTCAGTAAAGTTAACTACCTCAAATGAACTGTAAAGAAACTTACCAAATGGAAAATTAACATATAGTCCAATGCAAAAGGATCCGAGAAGAAAACCGAAGACTGGACCAAATATTCTGACACCGATTGTGATAGCTGAATAACAAGGAAGACAAAACTGTGTCAGTACTGTGTAGCTTTAATAACTCTTTTTACTGTATCTACATTGTCTAACTTCAATAACGGTATTTCTACATTGTCTAGCTTCAGTCATTATATATATATATATATATATATACAGTTCTTCCTAGTTGAGTACAGAGCGAGTATAATTAGCACATAGGTCTATAGGAAGACCTATGTGCTAATTATACTCGCTCTGTACTCAACTAGGAAGAACTGTATACTAATTGCACTCGATCTGTACTTACCCAGTAAGACCTATGTGCTAATTACACTTGACTTGTACTCACCTAGTAAGAACTGTGTGCTAATTACACTCGATCCGTACATACCTAGTAAGAAGTGTGTGCTAATTACACTGGATCTCCACTTACCAAAATACATTGGAGAATCTCTCGCTGCGACGTTATCATCAATGTAAGGAATGCCAAGTGTGTAAACTGCAGTCGCTCCTATTCCAATAAAGAGAAGACTAATGAAGAATATTGTGAGAATAAACCCTGTTTTTTTATTGGGTACATCTGAAAACCCGCAATCAGAGCTTCTGTCGTACCCATAAGGCTCGGCGGCTGGGAAATAGTCAGTGGAATTATCCTTCCACCAGGTTACACTTTCATATTGAGGTGCAACTTCAGAAGAGGCAATCTGTTTGAAGTGACACAGTTCTGCGTGTAACTTCTGTAGTGTTTGGTAAGTCCGGTTGCCAATGTTATCTTGGTCAGTGTAAACCGGATAATTTATGTTAAAGAGGAAATGTGGAGTGGAGCAAAGTATACATGCAGTGGCAAATAATAACGTTCCGAAAGCTATCCACTTCGGACGGTGACCTTTACCGCCATAATACGTTAAAAAGAAAGCGCCACCTATTTGTCCGATTTCCGTGGCTGACAAGATAATTCCTGTGGTTTTACTCTCGACGCGGTAGAGTTTTTCTATCGTGGTTAAGACACTCACGAAGTACGTGGAATACATTCCTTGAAGAACACTGGTGAGACAGAATATCGCCACAAACGTTTTCTTGTTCGCAAACAATTGAAACCACTTAGGCCTAAAAGAACCTATCCCGCAGTAAGGTTTGTCGAAATCGTCTGCATGGTGGTCGTTAGGAAGTCCAACGTTCTCAATGTTTTTAGTACCATTCGATATTTTGTTATTAGTGCACACAATCAGTGTGTTGGACTCATTTCCATTAGGACTAGCTATCTTACTCTCGTCCCCAATGCTCCTTAGCTTGTTTTTGTTCATCATATTGGCCGTGACTTCTTATAACATTAAGGATCTGTAATATAACATTAAAAATTAAAATTACGTCTTCAAGCCTTCTCCACTAAGCTTACAGAAATGCAAAAATTATTAGATTATAGTTGCATACATATAACTTTTTTATATAAATATTTTTACCAATTACACAGTTCAAGCTTTCTTTTGCCTCAACAAAATTTTATGTTCATAAGACCAGTTGAGAGAAGTTTTAGTTTTACGGAAACTCGATTTAATCACGTTTGTACAGCGAATCGAGTTACTGGATTGACTACGCTATATTATAACGATTTAGAATATGCAAGTCAGCCAATTACGCGATAAATACAGCCAATATAAAATACATCTCGTGTTTCTTAGGTAGTGTAACGCCACCGAAAATTGAATGCTTTTATGGCGGGTATATAACTCAGATCATAAAAATGTGACCTCATTGGATGACAATGAGGTACCAGAACCATCCAGAAAGAGACCTGCAACGAGTCGCAACTCAGTCGTAGTAAGCAAAGTACAACTTGTGACAGGTGAGACTCAATAAAAATAAGGATTAGCCAAAATCTACGTTTGGAAACGGTTATGGGTTCATTAAGATAAGGTGCCCCGTGACATCTTCCGCTCAACCATTCCATACTTCAAACAGCTGTAGGCATAAAAAGGTATACTAGTTAATAAGTGCTGCACTGGGACTGAGAGCCGTCGTCTTCGCACATTTAATGGATTATGGAAAGCAGCTAGAGAAGAGTGGCGTCTTTTGAAGATAACAGCCTTTACAATGGAAAATTCACTAGAGGACCATTGTCAAAACGCATGGTCGTAAAAAAAAATGTGATTAGACATGGTAATATGGACCGTACCGACGTGATGAGGCTACCAAACTGTTCTAATATAACTCACCTAATAATATCACGTATTCAACCCTTTGTGCAACATTATCAATTCTTTGTCTTTGGACACGCCTAAATGAAGATAAAACAAACTGATGAATTTATAATTCCGAATATTTACAAATTTCTAGAATTTGGAAAGATGACAAACTGTACGCTTCAACGACAAATAAACTTGTCATAAAATGAATTATAATAGTCTTCTAGGAACGTAACTTTAAATGTATATACATATAAACAAACAGTAGCTTTCACTCTATTTTCTGTTATTGCAGTTACGTAAAAAAAGACCGCTACTTTTAGTCAGCAGTTATGCGTTAAATACTTCTATCCAAACCTGAGGAGTACTTGATTAGCCCATGTGACACGTGAGGTGTTGGCAAACGTTCTAAAACTACTAACAATCTTCAATATCCACATACCTCTACCATAGTCTATAAACACTTTGAAATAATGTGCTTTGTTTCGACTTCTGGTGTACATGAACAAAATTGAGTTTGTACAATCTCGGGGCCCCGGCGGTTAGGGCTCTTGATTCGCAATTTGAGGTCGCAAATTCGAATCCCCATCACACTAAACATGCTCGCTCTTTCATTCGTAAAAGCGTTATAATGTGACGTTTAATCCAATAAACTGTTGGTAAAAGAGTGGTACCAGAGTTGGCGGGGAATGACGATAACTAGCTACCTTCCCTTTAGTCTTACACTGCTAAATTAGAGATGGCTAGCGCAGATAGCCCTCGTATAGCTTTAGGCGAAATTCAAAAGAAACAAAGTATAATCTCGCAGAAATTACCGAACATATGACCTTATCTCCTGTACACAGAGACAGACTGATAGACAAACGACAATACTGATCTCCCAACAAATAAATCCATGAATTCGCCTACTAAGAAAGAGTATACATGATATGTTGTAACAGGTCTTATGGTAGGAATATAGATATAGGAGCTGACGAACTAGGTGATACCACACAGTACTGTACGTCGGTGCGTTATCAGAGTGATATTAAATCCCATAGCGTGTGAATGGTGAATGGTAAGGGCACTGCTGGTTGGCGTCTTTCTCCCTGTTTAGTATTGCAAATTTGGGAACACAACAGTAGTCTGCAATAAATATATCTTGCCTGACTGTCTTGGACAGTATAATATTGGTATTTCTCTTCGTTTGAAAAAATATCGATAATAGCTTGACTCCCTTCTAAAGAGACATAGGATTAGAACCTCTCGACAACAAAATAAAGAGTTAAAATGTGCGCGTGAAATAACGAAGTTTATGTTTTATATAAACACACTTAGAATGCCATATCATGTGATATCACTAATAAATATAAGGTGCGTGGTTTGGACGTCATCGCGTTATGATGTTTTACTGGATATTACAGATAACTAAGCTCTATCGCCCGAGATACGAACGGTCTGTAAACAGGCAGCAACTGTGTGCGAATTTCTTCCCACTATAACGTTACAGGACGTCTCACTACTGTTGTTATAAAGACAGAATTAACTATACGATATTGGTATCATGAGAGACGTAATCACTTCCCACCTTTCCTAATTTTGATTTAAAAACACGTAGCTTATAACTACACGAGTTACTCATGTAAAGACTACAGCTTTATAGATTATCAATAGTAACCAAACACTCTGCTTTATAAGAGTCATTGTATTCGTCACTTCATATCTCACAACACAATGCAATATAACTTATTACAATGTGTTTTAAGGGTCGAACGCACATGTTTAGATTACTGTAAACACTGCTGTGTTTGTAGCTAAACAGTCAAACATACTTGTTTAGATTACCTTCAACACTACTGTGCTTCTACCTAAGCAGTAGAACGCACATGTCTAGATTGCTGAAACACTGTCATGTTTCTAGCTAAGTAGTAGAATGATATATATTTAAAAACGGCTGGTATGGGTAGAGAGAACTCTAAGTATAGAAGCGAACAACGTTTCGACCTTCTTCGGTCATTTGATTTGCAGTGTTCGAAAACATGTGAAGGTGACTTTTTGTTTTCTTTGAATCTGGTTTCCTTTCTTCTACTTGTTTTTCCAATATAGACGTCGTGGCAGTTGTCGCATTGTATTTTATAAATATTGTTGGTGTGACAACTGCCACGACGTCTATATTGGAAAAACAAGTAGAAGAAAGGAAACCAGATTCAAAGAAAACAAAAAGTCACCTTCACACGTTTTCGAACACTGCAAATAAAAAACACACAACATAACCATAGAAAACTCCCAAATACTATATAAAGAAACAAACGCAAAATTAAAGAAGCCTTACTTATACAACAACTCAAGCCCAAAATAAACCAATACAAAGGAACACCTTTATATCTATATTAATAAATATAATCAAACATCTAAGCATGCCCTCTACATTCTTACACTCAATTACACAACCGTCTTCAAATATGTGGTCAGCTATTGGTCAGTTACCTCTTTCTTTCTTTGTGATCCTAAAGATGACCGAAGAAGGTCGAAACGTTGTTCGCTCCTCTACATAGTGTTTTTTCTATCCAAACCAGCCGTTTTTACATACATATTCTTCTATACAAGTGGGTTTTCTCGTCATCACGGATTAAGTAGTAGAACATATGAGTTTAGATTACCGTGAACACCGCCATGTTTCTAGCTAAGGAGTAGAGCATACATGTTTAGATTACCGTAAACACTGCTGTGTTTCTAACTAAGCAGTAGAGCATACATGTTTAGATTACCGTAAACACTGCTGTGTTTCTAACTAATCAGTAGAACATACATGTTTAGATTACCGTAAACACTGCTGTGTTTCTAGCTAAGCAGTAGAACATACCTGTTTAGATTACCGTAAACACTGCTGTGTTTATACCTAAGCAGCAGAACACACGTGCTTGGATTTCAGTAAACACTGCTGTGTTTCTACCTAAGCAGCAGAACACACGTGTTTGGATTTCAGTAAACACTGCTGTGTTTCTACCTAAGCAGCAGAACACACGTGTTTGGATTTCAGTAAACACTGCTGTGTTTCTACCTAAGCAGCAGAACACACGTGTTTGGATTTCAGTAAACACTGCTGCGTTTCTACCTAAGCAGCAGAACACATGTGCTTGGATTTCAGTAAACACTGCTGCTTTTCTACCTAAGCAGCAGAACACACGTGCTTGGATTTCAGTAAACACTGCTGTCTTTATACGCAAGTTTTATGTTATTTATGTGACAGTTGTATCACCTGATCTACAACGTTTAGCCTAAAATATCATGTCCTGCGTCATGTTCATACGTTAGACATGTAACATTTGTTCTGTGAAATGAGTGAACGGCAGGCGAAGAGTCGAATATTCACTCATCATTCTGTATACTTCTTCTTACTTCCGATATGTATGGAAAGTGTGACCTTGAAAAATAAACTGTTAAAAATTTTTTGTCACGCTGCAAGGTCGAGCCATTACCTGATTTTTGTTTGTCATGCGCTGCAAGGTCAAGTGATTACATGAGTTTTATTTGTTACGCAGCGAGGTCAAGAGATTACACCCTTCGCAGATGTGGATATCTTCGGACATAAATCCATTTATAACTCATGATATTCGGCCAACTTAGGATATACGAGGGTTAGTCCTAAATACATATTTTAAGCTTACAATGCAAAACCATCTCTTTAATGGTATATGCATGTTAGAGTTTTCTTTCCCTTTTTTATAAGTACTGAAATTGAAAAGAGAATCTGTGACGCAGAAAACTAATTCATGTTTTAATTGGCCATACTCGTTGCTATGGGCTTTAGTTTCGTCCATTCAAGGTTCATCAGCAGAGCTTGATTCAGTAACTCAAGAAATACAATTAGGCCTATTATAACGGTGAAGTGTATGTAATATCTTTGACGTTTTTGAAGCCGTTTTAATTCACTATATACTAATGGTATTTCTTTGGTTTGCTGATCCAAACTGTACTGATAAGCCTTGAATAGAAGAAATTGCAAGCCTATAGCAGAGGGTATGACCAATCCAAGAATGTATTAGATCTCTACGTCACAGATTCTTTTTTTCAGTTTCACCTCTGGAGGAAAATAAATGTTTAAGATGCGTGTATAATCATTAGCATTTGTTTGCTCTATAATACAAATAATGAACTGGGCAAAATGTCAAAACTTTATTCACACACCTAAATTAATTTAGGTTACTGTATGATGAATTAAACCCCATAGTAGTCATTCGGATAAATGTATAATAATGAACATTAAACTAATATTAAACATTCTACACGTTCATAATAAACCAAGAATAAAATATACCTCACCTACAGAGCACATAATTATTAGCTTTAAGTATTATCATGGACTTACTTTTTGCTGAACAATGTAACATTGTTATAACTACAGATAAGCAAACCTTACCACAACTCCCTTTAACAACATTTTATTGTCAAGTATAATACAAGTCTGTTTAGTGTGTTTGTTAATTAAGCATTATTGTTCAACTTATTTTGTTAATTGATATTTCATGACAGTTTACTTTTTCGTAACAAGAGAGTTAAGAGTTGGTCATTTTAAAAGCGATAGTTGTGGCAAGCTTGGTTGTCTAGACTTTATTAATATTGTTTACGTCACGTTACTCGAGTATTCACTATATTTCTCATTACCTTAACTGAGTATTTTAACTCGACGCCGTTCGAGCACTATACATAAAATTCCAGGTCTTAGTGAATACGCTATTTATACATGTGACTCGCAAATGCAAGAGTATAGAACTAAAACGAAGTCAAGAGAAGTGACAGTTCAGTCAGAAAGTTGATAAACGTGTAGTTTGCCGGCGTTGGCGCGATTATCCGAAATGGGTGATATTGTAAAGAGTTTCACAGTTTATTAGAGAAAAGGAGAACAATTCCTCTTGTCCAATAAAGGGTAAAGTAATTGAACCAGTTTATGCGGACTTTAAAAGGAGACAAATATTTGAAGTTCAGGATACAACTGTAATAATTCATGGGGTAACGTAAGTGAATTATTCACTGATGCTATTATGATAAGAGTAGAAAAAATAGTTTGTTTTGTCAACTGAAGTATAGAGCAACTGAAACATTCTGTGTGGAAAACAAAGAAGAATTATTTAGTCTTAGATAAAATTGGGTATCTTACAGTGTAAATAATTAATTTACACAATATTAACTTGTTTTAAAGATATTATATTAAAACAAGTGGATTTTGGACTGTCCGTTTATTATTCGTATTTATCACCAACAAATCACAGACATCTACTGAAGAAGAACCTCATCCCCCTGACATTTGGCAAGCCAGCTAGAATTATAGATTGGTAAGAAGCGGTAGAAGAAACCGTGAACGACAGGAAAAATAATTGGATCTGTATAAGCACAATTGTAGTGGTAGCAAAAATAGTGTGGAGATTATAATCACACTACATAAAAATGTCAGCTGATTTGATAAACGTAAAGAAGGAAGTTAACGTTTTGGGTTAAAAGACAGTGAAGTGTGACAGTTTGTTAAACAATAACTAGAGAGAGATGAATGATAACAGAAGAAAGGATGAAAGAATAAAAGAAGACAATGAGAGAGAGAGAGAGACTAAAAATAGAGAGATTAAGAACATAAAGAGAGAAAGAAGAAAATGGGAGAGATGAAGAACTGGAAATAAAAAGAATAAGAGCACACTCAACTACAAAGCTCACCCAACAGAAAAATAGAGCACACTTAACTACAAAGCTCACCCAACAGAAAGATAGAGCACACTTAACTACAAAGCTCACCCAACAGAAAGATAGAGCACACTTAACTACAAAGCTCACCCAACAGAAAAATAGAGCACACTTAACTACAAAGCTCACCCAACAGAAAGACAGAGCACACTCAACTACAAAGCTCAAACAGAAAGATCACACCTACAAAGCTCACCCAACAGAAAGACAGAGCACACTCAACTACAAAGCTCAAACAACAGAAAGATAGAGCACACTTAACTACAAAGCTCACCCAACAGAAAGATAAAGCACACTCAACTACAAAGCTCAAACAACAGAAAGATAGAGCACACTTAACTACAAAGCTCACCCAACAGAAAGACAGAGCACACTCAACTACAAAGCTCAAACAACAGAAAGATAGAGCACACTCAACTACAAAGCTCACCCAACAGAAAGATAGAGCACACTCAACTACAAAGCTCATCGAAAAGAAAGATAGAGCACACTCAACTACAAAGCTCACCCAACAGAAAGATAGAGCACGCTCAACTACAAAGCTCACCCAACAGAAAGATAGAGCACGCTCAACTACAAAGCTCACCCAACAGAAAGATAAAGGACCCAAGAATGACAATAGGGTCATGGCCAGCCAACCCAAGCTGCCTAAATTCGATGAACAGAAATATGACATAGGTACTGTTCTGGAGAGATATGAAAGAGTTGCACAAAGACAGGACTGGGTAGTTTGTCTTAGCTCACTTCTCACAGGAAGAGGCCCACTAGTATATGCAGACACGACACATAGAGGTAACAGACCATTTAGTAATCCATAATTTATAACAGTGTGTGGAAACTTTTTCCCTGTGGAATGTCGTAATAGAACCAAGTAGTCAGTATGCTAGTATATATACATCCGAGTATGTTAAGGTAGCAACACGATACCAGTATATATACATCCGAGTATGTTAAGGTAACAACACGATACCAGTATATATACATCCGAGTAGGTTAAGGTAGCAACACGATACCAGTATATATACATCCAAGTATGTCAAGGTTTGTTTGTTTTTTTTAATTTCGCGCAAAGCTACTCGAGGGCTATCTGCGCTAGCCGTCCCTAATTTAGCAGTGTAAAACAAGAGGGAAGGCAGCTAGTCATCACCACCCACTGCCAACTCTTGGGCTACTCTTTTACCAACGAATAGTGGGATTGACCGTCACATTATAACGCTCCCACGGCTGAAAGGGCGAGCATGTTTGGTGCGACGGGGATACGAAACCGCGACCCTCAGATTACGAGTCGCGCGCTTTAACCCAGCTGGCCATGCTGAGCCAAAGTTAAGGTAGTAACGCCTAAGTAAAGTTTTCATCTTTTAAAATAACGGGTTATTTGACCAGAGATAGCCATACATCGTCTGTTTTGTCCTTTGCTAACTGCTAGATTATCATAATAAAAATTACCTTCAGTGTTATAAGAAATACCAGTGTTCTGAGGGTTAGTGTTAGAAATTACAGAAAGTCAAAATTTTCGAAACGTTCGCAGATTAACACTTAAATGTTGGTTAAATGAACGACCTTAATAAAACTCAATATGAACCTTTAATGAAATTTAAATAACAAAGAAATATATTCCGATATTTTTTATTTCTTTAAAGAATCAGTAACTTATTTAGTTTTTGCTGCAGAATTGCAAATAGTTTTGTATTCTTTGAAGAAAAAGCAGTTGCGAGTGCGTAAGTAGATAACACAAACAAAGCAGAACAAATAATCGGAATTCCATCCGTTATGTACAAATAACTCACCGATCTTTTGCAGGGTTTCTGTTGCTCAGGGTTACTCAAACGTAAATAATATGTTAACACCATGGTGCTTCTGGTTAGTAACTAAACCGTGTGATGGAAGAATTAACCATGAGTTACATTACGAATGCCGTAATAAAACGATGAAATGCGAGTCCAAGAAATGTAAAACAATCTCCTACTTAAAACATACGTGCGTTAAATATTCTGTAGCAGGTAAGGCAGTTTCCCTTTCAGATGGCGGTAATAAGTAGATGATGAGGACAGCACGAGCAACACGTGCCCAGTTGTGAAATGACCAACGACTACAGTACTTTTTTTTTCGTGTTTCTATGCGTAAGGTGACTGTTCATTCGAATGTGTTTTTCTCTTTTAACTCACAATAAACTTCAATTGTTTGGTCTTTTTGTTAGGTCGTACTATATGCACCACAGAAAGAGAGTTTGAATATTTGGATAGAAGCCCATCGCTCGGGTTACTATGGTAACCATGCAGGCGTCCTACTGAGTTAACTTCAGACATGTTAAAGGTTCCTTATAACTTGTAAAATGTTTTTCAAGTTAAGTATAGCTTCACCGCTTGTCGAACAGCCAAGATCGATTCGTGACGTTATTAGAACACGTAGGTTGTAAGAAGTTTTGATTGAAATAAGTAAAAATGTTTATAATGTGGTCGGGTTATAGGGTTTCGTCTTAACCAAGATCGATTGATACTCTACTTGAAAGGTTTTCATACTCTTCAAGATGAAGTAGGTAGGATCTAACAAGGAGCTTTATGGTATAATCGAAAGTTTTTATACTTTACGTCATAATTTCACGTTAAAGCTTTATAATAAACGTTTTTAGTCTGTTTTAGCAGAGAAAACGTAAAGTGTAAATAGGTTTGGGTAACACGGATTTCCAAGATTATTATACAGAATAAAGTTTAGGGGTCTTTTTGTAATTGGAACGACATATTTGGTTTGCTCTGGCTCTTCACTGTTATTCTTTGTATTTTATTAAACAAAAAGCTTTTAAATACTACTGATTAAAACAATGTATATTGTTAAGTCTTCTGTCGTGCAGCAATGTGTAAAGAATAAGCATGGGAATCTGTTTATCCAACATGTCTGTTTAAAAGTATCATTTCCTTCCAATCAGCCATCAACTCCGTTGAAATACGTGTACACATAGAACGAGGTTAAAAGCTCCCGAACCCATCAATCCCGTAACTTGACAAATATCTTGCACAGTGGTGTAGTTTGTATTTTATTTTGTTACCTTTGAATTACTATAACTGTATTCTCTCAACTGAGGTTCATTAAACGTTTTATGAATGACCCTGTTCATTGACCCTCTGGAATGCTTCAGAAAATGTAGAAGTTAATTTTAAAATATAATAACAAATTTTTGAGTTATGCGAGTTCTAATATTGGTGATTACAACGTTTCGACCTTTAGTATCAGGACATCTTC
Organism: Tachypleus tridentatus; assembly: GCF_004210375.1. Taxonomy (NCBI): domain Eukaryota; kingdom Metazoa; phylum Arthropoda; class Merostomata; order Xiphosura; family Limulidae; genus Tachypleus; species Tachypleus tridentatus. The sequence continues at coordinate 164,530,286 of NC_134831.1, read as the reverse complement.
GGGTAAGAAATACATTTAAAATAATATGTTTATTTGTATATATAGATATTTAATCTTCATACCTGGATTAAAATAATGTAAAAACCCTCTCAAAGCTCTTCAAGATAAACATACCAGTATACCAAATCTTCATACACAGATTTAAAAAACGTAAAAAACCTTCCAAAGACCTTCATTATATACTTTAGCAATCCAAATGAAATCTCTGTATCTAGTTTAAAACATTATCCATTGTACCTACAAAACAAAAATGTTAGAAATGTAGATTCGTCTCGAATGTTACGAATTTTTATAGAAAATAACCACGTGATACATAAACATGAGACATTTCAGCCAGCCAAGTTCTTTTCACAGGTCAGTATTTCTAACATGAAAACCACAATTGTTATTTTCTAAGACACATGATTAGTCAAACCTCTGGATATGAATCGTGTATCTAAAGGGCTTGCTTATACGTTGTAAATCGTCTGATAATTGTGTAATATTTTTGGCAAACACTGTTGCATCAAATGTTTTTCGGCTCCATTTGAACTTCTAAATGAGGTACTAAAGTGTTAAAATAATCTAAGTTATTTTTACCAAATATCACTAGCAGCGAGTCGTATTTTTATTTTGCAAAACATTTTCTGTTACAAATTATTAGTATAAAGCTTAAATATTTTTCGTCTATGTATTATACATTGCGATCAATAGATGTCGCTCCTAAGTTATAAGTTCCATCGAAAGCAAATATGTCATTAGGTAAATGTAAAGATAATTTTGCTTTTTATTCTTTCAAACTTTCATAACCTGTTCAGAACTGATGATTTTGGCTCTTATTTTAACCTTCAAGTAAAAAGTCTTAAAGGTCGAGTTAGAAGTAAGCCTATAACAAGATCCGTTTAAACAAGTTGCGTGGCAAAGTGTGACTGGATTTATTATGAATGTAGATAGGTAACTGGTTTTTATTTAAACCAGGTGAACTTAAGGAATTTATTTTATTAACACATGAAACTACGAACAAGTCTATTTGATTATTTATACCTTTTATTTCTCAATTAACCTGGCAACCATAACTCGCTACATTGTAAGATCATTTTAACTGTAGGCTATTTATTTCTTCCAGTCTCTCGAGCCGTACAGAAATCGAAGAAGTTTGGGGATGTTCCACCAGTTCAGTGAAGGCATGCGGCAGAAACGAAGGAATAATTGAGACAGAAAACTAATTAAATGGCGAAAAATTCAGAAAACATGTAAAGTATGGAACTAAATAACGATAAGCAGCCTAGATACAAAATGATATGTCTTAAAGAATAAAATAACACATTTATGTTATCGTGACTAATACTTCCTAATAGGTGTGGATGTTAGTGTTTAAACAGTATAAATATATGTGGGTGTCAATGTTTAAACAGTATAAAGGTACATGAGTGTTGATGTTTTAACAGTGAGAGATATATGGGTGTTAATGTTTAAATAGCATAAAGGTATATGGGTGTTATTATTTAAACAGTACAAAGGTATATGGACATTACTGATTAACAGTATAAAGGTACATAGATGTTATTGTTTAAACAGTATGAATGTATATGAGTGTTGATGTTTAAACAGTGTAGAGATATATGGGTGTTAATGTTTAAACAGTACAAAGGTATATGGACGTTACTGATTAAACAGTACAAAGGTATATGGACGTTACTGATTAAACAGTATAGATATATACGAATGTTAGTATTTAAACGATACAAAACCACATTTTACAGATATGGGGGTCGATGTACAAAGAATACGAGAATACTGGTTATCTAAACAACATAAGATATGGTATTGAGAATGCTTTAAAGTATATTTTTATGTGTCTGTTTAAGCAAGTTATACAGGTATGGATGTTGAGATTGTCGTAGTACAAGTACATTTGGATTCCAACAATGCTAAAGTAAGGTAATAGACCAATCAAGAAGTCCTTGTATAAAAATCAGGAATTCTGTAAGCTGGCAATACTGGTCCAGCCATCTTTGCTGGGTGCATTAACATCTATAAATTCATGAATTTTATCCAATATTATTAAAGTAAATAACTGTAACCATCTCTCGATCGCTATTCAAACCTAGATGCACGACGAAGCCACTAGAATATGATGAGAATACCTGGACAAGCGACATTATCTTCCACGTGAATGGCCTTATCAAGGATTAACCTACTATAACTGATGGCCCTAATGATACTTTACTAAGAAACAAGATGAAATAAATCCTCATTAGCTGCGGATATAATTGGATCTCAAAAGTTTGTACTTGAAGAAAACACTCCGAGTAATTCTACAAACCACGTCATAAAGATACAAGATGCTTTTGTTTTTGGACGCATTTGAAGCTGGCTTAAATTTTGAAAATTTCAACATTTGTTTTGTCATATTTTGTAGCTTTCATTGGTAATAGTATAAAAGAATGTAATTCCACAAGTAATCTTATCAAGTAGGCTTGCCGATATTGTATAAACTGACAGCTTTCAAGACAGAGCTAGGAGTGTGAAACATGGTATAATTTGTACTAACTCAAATAACATGTTACTTTTCACTTCAAATCATTCAAATATGTTTATAAAGCATGAGTTCAGAACGGATGTCTTTCATCTCCTGTCCTGTAAAGTCAAATTCTATAGCACTTAGATTTACAGATGTAACTAGAGTAATTGTACCGTATAGGAAGTTATTCTGGTATATTTACAGATGTAACTAGAGTAACTCCAACATACGTGTACGTGTAGTCAGACGCTATACGTAAATTAGGTAAAAACAGTGTTTTTGTACATGTACGGATAGAATCACGTGATTATTATATGACGTCATTTGGTAGGATCTGCTCCTGTACCTGAAGTAGAGAGAAAAGTGAAGTCACTCTCTCATAAAGATGGCTCTCACAACGTGAACTTACTGTTTCTATCCATAAAATTATCTCCAAACAGATAGATGAGTAAGTATGAAGCACGTCAACACTTTGAGCGGTGGATAGAAACACCAAATTGTATGCTTAGTTTTAATATTTTTTTTCACAGTAACTAAGCAAACCAATATGCTCTGAAGAGAGAAAGACGACCTTTCCAGGACCCGAGGGTTTCGTGTCAGAACATAAACTCGTACTGATTATTATTCGACCTGATCATTTAATGGTACATAATATAGAAATGTGTAAATAAAGAATGTTGTTCCTAAAAGGGTGTATAAGATTACCACACGTTATATACCTTCATACATTGTGGATCCTAAGGAATAGAAGGGAAGAACTATTATCAGTACACTGACTTATATAACCTTTAGTTTGACACTTGAATCTAAATTAAACGTTCTCTAAATTACAACGTGTTAAAACTATGAAAATTTACTGCACGTGAGAAGCAGTGTTTTTTATATATCCAGGCGATACGCATAAACAATCTTGCTATATGTGCTAGCGCGTGATGCAAGGCGGGCTTAGCCCGTTCTGTCGGGGTGAATAACCTCAAACAATTATAGAACCTCTGTTTCAGAGAGTTCGGTTATCATCGACTTTGCTCGGAAGCTGAAACTATGTCAGTCCATGACTGAAATTAATATTATTTTACTTTCAGTTTTAATGATGGAATTTATGGCTGCTATACAACGAGTAATATTACAAAAAGAATGTAGTATCATTTATTACCACTAGTCGAAGTGTTTATAAGTTATGATGCTTTGTGGTGCATGACAAATGGATTTAGACTTTTGATAATAATTCAGAAAAAAACAACAAATATATAATTGTTTTAACCGACACTTTGTCTTTGTAGGTTCTTCATTACTAGTACATAAAACCGCACTTCTCGTGAATCCGTAATGGTGAATCGTCTTTTGAAATACAAGTTATCTTATAAAGGTAATTTTTCTAACTTTATTATAAATATTGTTGTACTTCTGTTGGACTATGTCGATGTAATAAAATATTAAACTGTATTTTTCACAAAAAATTTCATTCATACGTTCAGTAAATGCATTATTTTTAACAATGTAAATGTTTTAAACTTACCTCTTTATTTAAAGTTTTGATATTTATCTAACGTTTCCACGTATTGTCGGTAAATTTCATCCAAACTCGCGGGATTATAAGAAACTGCATCCATTACGTATTTGTAACATTGCGTTTGCTTTGCGTGATGTTTCAGCAATAACTTCGATTCTTTAAGGAACGTTCTATCACAAACAAAACAGGGAAAAATTTGAATACAAACTTTGAAATAGTGTGAATCTTACGTGACAATAAAAAACAAGGCTATTGAACACAGAGTTGGGCTATAAAATCTGCCAGGAAACCGAAGAAATCACGTGACATGGATAGGCGGCCTAGAAATGGGGCAATGGTGGTACTTCAGTGTAGTTGTTGTACGGCCTACATCTAGTGTTTACTTTCCTAACGGTACTGGGATTCACATCCTTAACTGGTATACTATTTATTTCATTTACACTCACACAGGCCTAGTGATTATGACACTCAGTTCACAAACTGTAGATCATTGGTTCGAATCTCGCCACCGAACATACTCGTTATTTTAGCCACGGAGACGTAACAATGTAATAGTCAATCTCGCTACTTTTTAAAGGATAAAGAATATCCCAATAGTTGACGGTGGGTAGTATTGACTAGCTGCCTTCACTCTAGTCTGTCACTTCTAATAGCGCAGATAGCCATCGAATAGCTTTTCGCGAAATTAAAAAAACCGACAAACACTGACACGTAACTCAAGTAAGAAACATTTCCACCGCAACAAAACTCTGGATCCTTTACAAAGTTACTCAACTGTAGGCCCATTTCAAAGCATAAATTTGGCGCGTTTGTCTCACCTACTCAGAAATATAAATTGTCGCATTCACGTGATCTTTAAACAGTTGTAACAATTTGCTAAACCCATTCCCGTTAAGGAGGGTTAGCCGGTTTTATTGAGGCTAGTATAGAATCAAGGTAATCCTCACCACTGAACGACGACATTCCAGAAGCTGATTATGTGAAATCACCGAAAACATTCTCGTTAGATTAATATTTCTGGTAAGTGATGCCAACCTCAATAACGTGCAACAGAGTAAAACACATTAGTGTCTTATGCTAAGAATCCGTTAATTGTTCGCGACTCGTTGTCTCTAAAACACGTTCCACTCTTTGAGACTGTGAATATGCTATAAGAATGACTGTCAAGTTCTTTTTGATTAGACAAGAGTAGTCCAAGAGTTGGCGGTGTGTAGTTATGACGTTTCCTTTGATCTCAGTTCAGACTTTGGAATGGCTATACGCAGATAACCCTTCTGTAGCTTTTGCGAGAATTTCCAAAACAAACTTAAAACTGGTAACAGCTGTTCGTAATGATCAGATATACAGCCCGCTGTTATAGAATATTTGTAATGTCTAGGACAGCTGCATTACGACTTCCCGTTAAGGCATATGTATCAGCTCATTATCAACCTCGTGGATCAAATAATGACGACTTGGATCTGTATCAGCTAATTATTAACATTAGGGTTCAAATAATAACGATTTGGATCTGTATTACCTCATTATGAATCTCATATATCAACTAATGACCTGGATCTGTATTAACTCATTATAAACTACAGGGATCAAATAATGACGACTTGGATTTGTATTAGCTCATTATAAACTACAGGGATCAAATAATGACGAGCTGGATCTGTATTAGCTCATTATAAACTACAGGGATTGGATCTGTAATAATAAACTACAGGGATCAAATAATGACGAGCTGGATCTGTATTAGCTCATTATAAACTACAGGGATCAAATAATGACGACTTGGATCTGTATTAGCTCATTATAAACTACAGGGATCAAATAATGACGACTTGGATCTGTATTAGCTCATTATAAACTACAGGGATCAAATAATGACGACTTGGATCTGTATTAGCTCATTATAAACTACAGGGATCAAATAATGACGACTTGGATCTGTATTAGCTCATTATAAACTACAGGGATTAAATAATGACGAGCTAGATCTGTATTACCAAAAGAACTGGTCTTTTTTTTTACATTCATTGATTGAATTATCGGAAAGGCTTAACCAAATCCTTTGGCTTATTTTGTCATCTCCATTTATGTAACTAATATGTTCATTTAACCCGAATAACGCGCTTTAGTCTGATTCACAAACACATTGATTTGTTTCCATCTTTCTTTATCTTTCTGGTTTTAACATATAACTTTACGTAAGAACACTGTATTAATACGAGTACTTCATTTTAATCACAACTGTATACGACAGATCTGCAAGTAAGGTATTCCATATCAGTGATGTACGTTTGTGTATTCAGTGTATTATATTCTCCCCATAATAAATTAGTGCAACCTGTATATCTGTAAGTCGTTCCACGTGCTTTATCGCTTTTGTTGTTATACGTTAAGTAATGAAACTTCATCACCGAGTTCGATCCCTGAACAGACAGCCACAAACAAACAAAGTTCATTTTTAATGTTATTTTTAATAATATAAAAGTGTAGGTTGGTTATATAAAAATATCTAAATATTTAAGATCTATATTTACTTTGACACATTAAATGGCAACATAGGACAATTGCCATATCCACAGCTTGGAGAGTGAAAAATAGAGAGATTCAGAGCAATTTGGGTTCAAGCCATATCCATTTTTGTAGTTTTGGTGATCTGCTGCCTTGTTTATCCATCATGTTACTTATTCTATCAGACACACAGAATATCCACAACACTCTGGGGAAATATCACTTTACTAGTAGGGATACAACTATAATCATATTTCAGTAGTTAGTAGTGGAGATTTCATTTTATTTTAAATCAGTGATATGTATACACAAGCTGACTAGGTCAAAAATGAAATATCGAAATTATATCACGATTTAATTCACTCAGCTCATGTTGGTTAATCCCCAATATTTCATTTAAAATGTAATCTTGACTTAAGGTTCTACTGTTAACGTATAACGACATATGATAAGACTTAATAAGGTAAGTCATCTGACGTGACATACAAAACTATTCTACCCTGACTGGGATTACTTGGTAGATCGTGTAATAGATGTCACTGAATGGACTTGTGCTCGGAGCCGCGAGCGAAAGTAGTTACATTAGACTTCCCTTCAAAGTTTTTTTCTTCTCTGATTTAACGAGGTCACCATAGCAAAATGTCACCAGAGTTCAATACCCTTTCCAAATATAGACCCTTTAAATCAAATAACTTGTCAATGACTACACACACATGGTCAGGTGAGTTAAAGCGTTCGACTCGTAATCTGGGGGTCGCGGGTTGGAATCCCCGTCGAATCAAACATGCTCGCCCTTTCAGCCGTGGGGGTGTTATAATGTTACGGTCAAGCCCACTGTTCGTTGGTAAAAAAGTAGCCCAAGAGTTGGCGGTGGGGGGTGACGACTAGCTGCCTTCCCTCTAGTCTTACACTGTTAAATGGCTAGCGCAGATAGCTCTTGTGTAGCTTTGCGCGAAATTCTAAAACAAAAAAACAAACAAACAAACAGTAACTACACTGAATGCATATAAACTTTGAATGAATTTCTAACTATCTGTGGTCGAGGCGTGACCCTGCGGTTACAGTACCGAAATGTGAATCTGTTGGTTCATGATACACGTCCCTACCCGTAAAATCTGTTTTGCACTTTGGGGCCGTGTGTGTGTTATAAGAGTGATGATAAAATTCCGCAATTTGTTTGCAGTAGCCATAGAGTTGTGGAGGTAGATGCTATTAACTAGCTGGCTGCCCTCTATTAGTTTAAAATTACAGTTGGCTAGGGTGTATAGCCTTTGTATTGCTTTGCAACATGTCGAAGAAACAAATTCCCTTGTCTTTCTCAAGGAATAACATCTTAGGGAATGGAGAACAAATGAATTTAAGTTGGAAACGATTTATAATTTCATACAAAAACGTACCTTATATTTAAATATTATTCACTGTTAGCCTCTCAGATACACTCGCATCAACTGAAAAACAAAATAAATCATTTTGATTCATGTGTGAAAGCAGTCGGTCTGATCAGCCAAGGTATTGTGCCAAAGGACTAGTCGCCACTGGATATGGCGTATATATAGGACGGTTAACTTATTATAAGATAACTATTCCTCCTTGCTTTAGTTAATGAAGTTTTTATAATTAGTTCTGGGATAGTTCTCCATAGTCTAGTTTGTATGAAATATATTAAGTGGACCCACACAAGTGATGTGTCTTAGATTTTGATTGGTTGTCTGTTGTGTCTTTGTTGATGAACTGCCCCATTTTGTCATTGGTTGTCTTTGCTTATAATTCTCATAACACTGAGACCTTTCTAGTTTTGGATAAATCATCAATAATATTTACTATATCGATGTTATCTCTTCGAATCCAGTTTTGAAATCAGGAAATGGCCAATCCCTCCGTTATTAATGTCATTTCTTAGATATTGAATGATCACTCACTTGTTTCATACTTCGCGGATCTATTTTCGAAATTGGTCCTTATCACATCGACATCGAGTTCATCACGCAGAAATATAATTGAATTTAGCTTAAAGTTGGTAAGATGGCGTCTTCTCTTGTTAATAAATTCTGTTTGTGGATTCCACACTTGTTACAATGACATATTCTCTTACAGATAAAACCTGTTCTTGGATTCACGTAAGAGGATCGGTTTCGTCGATTTCTATCCCCTCATCAGTAGCCTAGAAAAGGACCAGGCCTCTTGTAGAAGACAATTGTAAATCGTGTGTATGGAGTTTTAATTGGCTTACTTATCTCTCTGTGTGACGTGTGGTGTTTGGCTTGCTTACTTATCTACTAATTTGACCTCTAACCTATCATTTTTCTGGTTATGTCCATCTGTTTGTATTGTTACAAGTTATTCACCTATATTTCAATAATATTTGGAGAAAATTAGTATTCGACATCAGTCAAACACCTATCGTCATTTAACAAGATTTATTTATCTATTCTCATAAATTAGCATAAAAGAAAGTACCCTTCCTATATGTTTATTCTGGTTTATCCTACAAGAAATTATAGATCTAATTTGTCCTACAAGTTACTGTAAGTCTGGTTTGTCCTACAAGTTATTGTAGGTCTGGTTTGTCCTACAAGTGATTATAGGTCTGGTTTGTTCTACAAGTTACTGTAGGTCTGGTTTGTCCTACAAGTGATTATAGGTCTGGTTTGTTCTACAAGTTACTGTAGGTCTGGTTTGTCCTACAAGTGATTATAGGTCTGGTTTGTCCTACAAGTGATTATAGGTCTGGTTTGTTCTACAAGTTACTGTAGGTCTGGTTTGTTCTACAAGTTACTGTAGGTCTGGTTTGTTCTAAAGTTACTGTAGGTCTGGTTTGTCCTACAAGTGATTATAGGTCTGGTTTGTCCTACAAGTGATTATAGGTCTGGTTTGTTCAACAAGTTACTGTAGGTCTGGTTTGTTCTACAAGTTACTGTAGGTCTGGTTTGTTCTACAAGTTACTGTAGGTCTGGTTTGTTCTACAAGTGATTATAGGTCTGGTTTGTCCTACAAGTGATTATAGGTCTGGTTTGTCCTACAAGTGATTATAGGTCTGGTTTGTTCTACAAGTTATTGTAGGTCTGGTTTGTCCTACAAGTGATTGTAGATCTGGTTTGTCCTACAAGTGATTGTAGGTCTGATGTCTGGTGTGTCATAATTGCTACTGTACGTATTACTTGTCTTCAAACTATTGTATATTAAATTTGTGTTTCAAGCTATTCTAGGTTTAACGTTTATCCTTTACTCATACAATACACACTTACACACTATGTCAACCTTCTGTTGTTTTTCTTGTGTTATCCCATAACAGTACACAAACGTAACGTTATTTGTATACTAGTTTTAACATCCACTACATCGAACTTTTACTTTGTTCACAACAGTGAACATTCAGATCAGAATGGAACCTTGTATTCTGAGCAGCACGATAGATAGGTAACAGCTACAAAATAATTCTTGAAGCTGTTGAAGGTTTATCTCAGCTTACTGTCTAGACAATGACGGCTAGTTACCTGTTCCTGACCCTCATCTGATTGTTGCTCGTATGCTCATCATAACAAAACTCACGTATGCTTAAAAGCAAGACGTCTCGTAGCCTGGAATAAATTGATAAGTAAACTAAAGATTAAACCGTAGCCACAAATGCAAACTTCTGATGAATGCAGTTTGACGTGCATCGTCAGATTTTTCGTACTTTTTCAACTACATACTGGAGTATAACTGAATGAACTTTCTCTTTATCAGACACTCAGATCATTTGTATAAATTAGTAGATGTGGTCTAGTGACCTACGGTTTCGGACTATCTGAAGATTCAGAGTCAGATCTTCGTTGACTAGAAAAACGCCTCATGGCCGTCAATAAGGTGTTAGATGGCATAGATCCACCATTTGGTCAGACAATAACTGTTGATGTGTGTTGTTGTCTAGGAGACTGTGTATAGATCGTCCTTTTGTATATTTTCACGAAGACTCTAGACAACAACAAAAACATGAATAGGAACACTAGTTTAATCAAGGTAATTCACAAGTTACCATAAACAAAGTTTGGTCGAATAACACACGTTTGGTCGATAGTAGGGTCACTTACGTACCAATATTACATACTACCTGCACAGTTGGTCACTTAAATACCAGTAGGCTATAGTACCTGGACAGTTGATCACTTAAGTACCAGTAGTACATACTACCTGTACCGTTGGGCACTTAAGTACCAGTACTACATACTACCTGGACCGTTGGTCACTTAAGTACCAGTACTACATACTACCTGGACCGTTGGTCACTTAAGTACCAGTAGTACATACTACCTCGACAGTTGGTCACTTAAGTACCAGTGGTACATACCATCTCGACAGTTGGTCACTTAAATATCAGTAGTACATACTACTTGAACTGTTGGTCACTTAAGTACCAATAGTACATACTACCTCAACATTGATCACTTAAGTACCAGCAGTACATGCTACCTGGATCGTTGGTCATTTAGGTACCAGTAGTACACAGTGACCTACATAGTACCTAGACAGATGGTCACTTAAGTACTAGTAGTATATATTACCTCCAGAGTGGGCTTTCTACTCAATAAGTATCTAAACAGCACAGGCCGCTTCGTGAAGAAAAAAGTGAGAGAAGAGAAGGACGTTTGTTCCACTGAATCAAGTCTATACATACACACATACTTAACACATCAACATTTATACTTTTAATATACAGATAACCCAGTAACATGTTGAAAGAATTAAAACACTGATATTAGTCACGTGTTAACACGACAAACGTTTGTTTTCGTTTATTAGTTTACTAATCTATTAAACTGGGTCAATAGTTTATAAACGCGTAAACAGAAAATATTCGGAGCAGCTGTTAGCCTGAATTCATAAATGTCACCACTTATATTGATGCTGGTATATTATATATGTTTGGCTGATGTTCTAAGTCACATAAAACACATTCAGTTATTGTTATCGCACTAAAATAAGTTTACTTACGTCAATTTGCACACTTATATAGACAATAAACTTTATTCAGTACTCACAGAATTTCCAACAGATTAAGATGAAAGAGCTATCGAGCACTGATAAATATTTTTTTGATTTATTTCTCCAGTTCAATGTTAAGAGACCTGCAGTATTGTTTCATCAGTTATTTACTGATAGATCTGTAGTGTTGGTTCATCAACAGTCTACTGATAGATCTTTAGTGTTGTTTCATCAACTGTTGATGATGTAAATGGTCTGCGTTTGATGATGTAAGTGGTCTGTGTTTGATGGTGTAACTGGTCTATGGTTGATGCTCTAAGTGATCTATGGTACAGTGGTAAACCGTTTAGTTCTACATCACAGATTGACTGTTGTAGTTGTAGCAGTAAACCGTTTAGTTCTACATCACAGATTGACTGTTGTAGTTGTAGTAGTAAACCGTTTAGTTCTACATCACAGATTGACTGTTGTAGTTGTAGTAGTAAACCGTTTAGTTCTACATCACAGATTGACTGTTGTAGTTGTAGCAGTAAACCGTTTAGTTCTACGTCACAGATTGACTGTTGTAGTTGTAGTAGTAAACCGTTTAGTTCTACGTCAGAGACTGACTGTTTTAGTTGTAGTAGTAAACCGTTTAGTTCTACGTCAGAGACTGACTGTTGTAGTTGTAATATTAAACCGTTTAGTTCTACATCACAGACTGACTGTTGTAGTTGTAATAGTAAACCGTTTAGTTCTACATCACAGATTGACTGTTGTAATTGTAATAGTAAACCGTTTAGTTCTACGTCACAGATTGACTGTTGTAGTTGTAGCAGTAAACCGTTTAGTTCTACGTCACAGATTGACTGTTGTAGTTGTAGTAGTAAACCGTTTAGTTCTACGTCAGAGACTGACTGTTTTAGTTGTAGTAGTAAACCGTTTAGTTCTACGTCAGAGACTGACTGTTGTAGTTGTAATAGTAAACCGTTTAGTTCTACATCACAGATTGACTGTTGTAGTTGTAGCAGTAAACCGTTTAGTTCTACATCACAGATTGACTGTTGTAGTTGTAGCAGTAAACCGTTTAGTTCTACATCACAGTTTGACTGTTGAAGTTGTAGAAGTAAACCGTTTAGTTCAACATCACAGACTGACTGTTGTAGTTATAGTAATAAACCGTTTAGTTCTACATCACAGTTTGACTGTTGTAGTTATAGTAATAAACCGTTTAGTTCTACATCACAGATTGACTGTTGTAGTTGTAGCAGTAAACCGTTTAGTTCTACATCACAGATTGACTGTTGTAGTTGTAGCAGTAAACCGTTTAGTTTTACATCACAGTCTGACTGTTGTAGTTGTAGAAGTAAACCGTTTAGTTCTACATCACAGACTGACTGTTGTAGTTGTAATAGTAAACCGTTTAGTTCTACATCACAGACTGACTGTTGTAGTTGCAATAGTAAACCGTTTAGTTCTACATCACAGACTGACTGTTGTAGTTGTAAAAGTAAACCGTTTAGTTCTACGTCACAGTTTGACTATTGTAGTTGTAGCAGTAAACCGTTTAGTTCTACATCACAGATTGACTGTTGTAGTTGTAGCAGTAAACCGTTTAGTTCTACATCACAGTCTGACTGTTGTAGTTGTAGCAGTAAACCGTTTAGTTCTACATCACAGTCTGACTGTTGTAGTTGTAGAAGTAAACCGTTTAGTTCTACATCACAGACTGACTGTTGTAGTTATAGTAATAAACCGTTTAGTTCTACATCACAGACTGACTGTTGTAGTTATAGTAATAAACCGTTTAGTTCTACATCACAGTTTGACTGTTGTAGGTGCAGTAGTAAACCGTTTAGTCCCACAGCAGTCTGAATGTAGTATGTAAACCGTTTAGTTTTACATCAGTCTGTTGAATGTATATTAGAAAGCCGTTTATTTCTACATCACAGACTTACTGTTGTAGGTACGGGGGTAAACCGTTTAGGTCGACAGCAGTCTGTCTATTGTAGGTACAGTAGTAAATCGTTTAGGTCGACAGCAGTCTGTCTATTGTAGGTACAGTAGTAAATCGTTTAGGTCGACAGCAGTCTGTCTATTGTAGGTACAGTAGTAAATCGTTTGGTCGACAGCAGTCTGTCTATTGTAGGTACAGTAGTAAATCGTTTAGGTCGACAGCAGTCTGTCTATTGTAGGTACAGTAGTAAATCGTTTAGGTCGACAGCAGTCTGTCTATTGTAGGTACAGTAGTAAATCGTTTAGGTCGACAGCAGTCTGTCTATTGTAGGTACAGTAGTAAATCGTTTAGCTCTGTATCGCAGTCCGACTTTTGTAGGTACAATAGATTTGTTTGTTTGTTTTTTTGAATTTCTCGCAAAACTACACGAGGGCTATCTGCGCTAGCCTTTTTGTAATTTAGCAGTGTAAGACTTGAGGGAAGGCAACTAGTCATCACCACCCACCGCCTACTCTTGTGCTACTCTTTTATCAATGGATAGTAGGATTGACCGTAACATTATAATTCCTCCACGGCTAAAAGTACAAGCATGTTTGGTGTGACAGAGATTCGAACCCGCGCCCCTCAGATTAGTCCATGTAATAAACCGTTTAGTTTTACATAAACTAACTGTTGTAGGTACCAGGCCTAAATCATGTTAGAATGTGTAGTTTTGTTTTTCTGTATGTTATTTCCCGTCTAATGGACGAGGAAGATTATAGTAAACATTATTTTAGAAGTAATTTGTTCTTTCTGTCCAGTTCTTCTGTTACAGATTGCAGACTTGCAAGTTTGTTCTAAAAAAATTGCTTTTTGTGCGGCAATAAAGACAATTTTAATTTCTATAATCTGTTCGGTACAGCCATAATTTGTCTCTCGTCCTTTCGTCAGTTATGATTGAAATATACTTTCTAGACGTTTTCTGTTCAAATCATGTCTTCATGTATGAACGATAAGCCCCTTCGACACAACCTACTCACTAATGAGGATCACTTCACAAGAGAACTTCGTGCTAACCGTTGTAGGTAACCATAGGAAGACCACTACAAATAACCAGTAAACGCTTCATATTAAAGTGTGCCGGGAAAACAGATAACGTGTGACTTGAATGCTAGAGATAAAATATATTTGAAAACTGGGAAAATTTAAATTATGATAGAACTACATTCCATTAGTATATTCTGCAGTAACTTTCACCTGACAAGATTTTTCCCTGACTTTCCAGGGCTAGGAAATGTTTTATTTTTCCCTGTCTTTCCAGAAATATGGCCAAGTGTGTTAAGGCGTTCGACTCGTAATCCGAGGGTCGCGGGTTCGAATCCCGGTCGCACCAAACATGCTCGCCCTTTCAACCATGGGGGCGTTATTATGTGACGGTCAATCCCAATATTCGTTGATAAAAGAGTAGTCTAAGAGTTGGCGGTGGGTGGTGATGACTAGCTGCCTTCCCTCTAGTCTTACACTGCTAAATTGGGGACGGTTAGCGCAGATAGCCCTTAAGTAGCTTTGTGCGAAATTCAAAAATAAATAAATAAAATAAAAACTTTCCAGAAATTCCATGATCCCTACGAACCTTTTTCTCGTAACAATTTCTAACCTAGTTTTGAGGTATATGCGATCATTTTACTATTTCCAAATTCACTAGTCCAAGCATGATATAGGAGTTGGTGTGCTGGGCTACAGAACGAAAAGTCCAAGGCTCAAGCCGCGATGTTGCTGAATACGTTCCGCAGTTTCAAATACATCATAGGTAAACTCGTTTAGTTTGTAAGTGACATTAAAATGTTACTGTTTTATTTTCCTTCTCATGTATAAAAAATGATTAAGCGATAAAAAAAAATTATTTCCAAGCCTAAGGAGTGAGGTCGTATTTTATCTGAGTGGCTGACTTATTGTTTCTGAGTTTCATAACCTCACTGCAATAAAAGCAGAAAAAATAAAACCTTCCCCTTTATCAGAAATTTCATTTGTCAAGCTTCCTGTAAAGGTCTTCCTTTCTACATATATATTTTTTTTACTTCCAATAAAGGTCTATCCTTCTACATATTTATATATTTTTACTTCCCATAAAGGTCTACCTTTCTACCTATTTATATACTTTTACTTCCGTAAAGGTGTACCTCTCTAGATATTTGTATATTTTTACTTCCCTTAGAGAACCACCTTTTTAAAAATATTCATATATTTATTCATTTCTTATAAAATTCTATCCTTCTATATATTTATATACTTTTTTACTTCCTATAAAAATCTACCTTTGTACATGTTTGAATATTTTTACTTCTTCTAAAGGTCTGCCTTTTTACATATTTATATATATTTTGCTTTCTATAAAGGTCTTCCTTTCACATATTTATACATATTCTGCCTTCTATAAAGGTCTACCTTTCTATATGCTTTCATACAGCACTTCCTATAAAGGTCTACGTATCTTGTAATTTCTACGCTCAGTAGAAAGTATACTATACCAGGATTCCCTCTATCCTTTGTTCCTACTTCTTAAGAACAACCTATATCTTTATATCTTCACAGTACCTTGACAGTGATAGATAATCAGCTAATCGAACGACATAATCATTGAATGTGGAAGAACCTCTGAAGAAATCAATGGTATGCTATTTCGTATCTAGATAATCTGTTAAGCCTGGCTTTTCACGACACGTACTCGTAATCTGATAATCATTCAGATTTCTTTCACGACCATCATACAAGTTATTGACTGTAAAACATCAGATGTTTTAAAGTAATTGGTTTCGAAATCTTTATGAAAACTGGTGCTGTAGAAAGTTTGTATGTGGTTCCTTCTGACTCCACACACACATAAACATATAAACACGCGCTTGCGCGTTCATATTGCCCTAATATAAGCATAATAAACTCATTTCATATTAAAAAACATCAACAAAATACGGTTGTTTTCTATTAATAAACGCTAACAAAATACGGTTAATTTCTATATATTAACAAACGTTTTTTCTATTAACAAATGTCAGTAAAATACGATGGCTTCCTATTAACAAAGATCAAAATACATTTATTTTCTATTAACAAACGTCAACAAAAATACGGTTGTTTTCTATGTATTAACAAACGTTTTTTCTATTAAAAAATGTCAGTAAAATACGATGGCTTCCTGTTAACAAAGATCAAAATACATTTATTTTCTATTAACAAACACCAACAAAAATACGGTTGTTTTCTCTATTAAAAGATATTCATTTGTTATGAATAGCAACGGAAAATGTGAAAGAAAATAAAACATCATACTGTGGAACGAAATCTTTGGCATTTAAAAAATAACGAACAGTATTCTTGACCTGTGATCTTTTGTGAACAAACCTTTAAATCTGTGGGAGAAGAAATCGTCACGTCAGCTGGAGTAGTCTGTTCAGTAGTTTCACTGCAGAAACAGAAACTACACTACTGCCCTAATTTCGCATCGCCCCACAAGAAGAATAACTAGTGAGCACAGGTGTCAAAACTGAGGGGGGGAGTCTTGTTAACACTGTTTACTGTCTTACATTTGTGATTTTTACAGCAACCACTTGGCTGACAACCAACGTCTGTAAAACAGATGAGATTCTTTCGTCATTCTCTCATACATAAAATAAATGAAAAAGTCAAACTGAAAATTCGTGTTATTTAGGGAAATATATAACCCATTTCACTTTTCGAAGACTTCGTTTTCTCCTGACTAACTTGGTTGAATAATTGTATAATATTATACAATGCCAAGGATATAAAGTTACGGAGATCGTTGTCCCTAGCGACCTTGGACCAAAGTCAGCGGTACTGGTTTTAAAGCGTCAGCTGATCTCGTGTAGCACGCGCTCGGGCTTCTCACTAGCTCGAGATACTCAGACTCGCTTTCCACCTTTTGTGTTTAGCGTCGTCTGGCGGCCATGAAATAAACAGAGCACGTGCTCATCTTCATCACCATTCACTTAACCAATCAACGTTAAGAGATAGTTGAAAGCTAAGGGATTCATACGCTGATAGTAGCTCGAAAAACGTTTGTCTGGGTAACGATAACCTAGGAGCATTAAAAGTCACTGTTTGATTTACAATAATGACAGCTACTGTCAATATATACCGTTGAATGGGTGTCACAGTTTAACATTGTTTAGAATGTATTAGGTAAGATTCCATCCAGAGTATCCATTACCATTATCCTACATGAAGTATACTTCTCCATTCTGAATTGGCAATCGGATAATTGAACTGTAATCTTATTGTATCGTAATAAGAAACTGGATTTGTTCAAATGAAACTATACAACTGTTGTAAATCAGATCTGTGTCATAGTAGTTCATACAGGTTACAATATCTATAGTATGTTACAGTCTTTCGTGCAGGAGGACATAAAGACACTGGTTATTTGTTAAGCACAGCTTATGGGTCTGAAAGTTGAATGTTTAATGAATGAGTAATTTTGTGTTTATTAGTGTGTGGTTAGTTTTGACGTTGTTGTTGTAAATAAATTATAATCTGATATGTATCTCAAGACGGCTGGTACGGGTATTAAAACGTTTATTAAAATAAAGCAGAGAACAACGTTTCGACCTTAGGTCATCTTCAGGTTAACAAAGAGAGTTTGCAACTGACAGTTACCAGGCACATGTCCTAGGGACAAGAGTGTAAACGGGTACTAGATTGTAGGAGGCGATACAGTTAGGTGTTAGGTTGATAATTAGTGTAGATATAAAGGTGTTCCTTTATATTGGTTTAATTTTGGTTTGGGTTGTTGTATGAGTAAGGCTTCTTTGATTTTGTTTCCCTACTTAGCGCCTGTGTGCTTTCTATGGTTATGTTGTGTTTATTTAACTTGCAGTGTTCAAAAATGTGTGGAGGTGTGTATTTTTTTGTCTTGTTGAAATCAACCTGATTTCTATTTTTCTGCTTATTTCTCCAATATAGAAGTCGGCATACATTCCCGATATCAGCGAAAAAATAACCAACATTTGGAAGAAAAATTTATAACAATACAATATTCCAGTAAAGACCAAGTTTATTCAAAAACCAGGTACAAAACTAAAGTTCATACCATGTAAAAACTATACTGACAAACACCACACCAACATTATTTATAAAATACAATGCAACAACTGCCATGACTTCTGTATTGGAAAAAAAAAAAAAAAAAATGGCAACCAGATTCAAATAACAAAAACACACCTCCACACATTTTTGAACACTGCAATTCAAATAAACACAACATAACCATAGAAAATGAATAGACACAAGTAGGGAAACAAATATAAACAAACGCTAAATTACAGAAGCCCTACTTATATAACAACTCAAATCAAAATTAAACTAATATAAAGGAACACTTTTATATCAATACTAATTAATAACCTAACATATATTGCAACGTTCCCTTCAATCCCGTACCCGTTTAGACTATCGTCCCTAAGACATGTGCCCGGCAACGGTCAGTTACAAACTCTCTCTTTATTAACCTGAAAATGACCTAAGAAGGTCGAAACGTTGTTCACAGGTTTATTTTAATAAAAATTTTAATAGACATACCAGCAGTCTTGAGATACATTTTTACTTCAAGTGGGTTTCTCGTCATCGCGTATAATCTTATCTGTCTATTAAAAACAATGACTGTTTGCTTTGGGAACTCCTGCTAAGCCATAAAAAGCCTATCCATGATAGCTGTGCATAATTTTGAACTAAGAGGTG
This sequence comes from Tachypleus tridentatus, assembly GCF_004210375.1. NCBI lineage: Eukaryota > Metazoa > Arthropoda > Merostomata > Xiphosura > Limulidae > Tachypleus > Tachypleus tridentatus. The sequence continues at coordinate 164,511,140 of NC_134831.1, read as the reverse complement.
GATAGACAGCTGGTCAACATTAACCACCGCCATCTCTGTGGCTTCTCTAATTGAATAACAGTTATAAATGAAATTACGAAGCGCGATTTTATGATAGTGGGACGGGAACCACGGACCCTCAAGTTCACAGTACTTCACGCTAACCGTTATCGCGCGCACGGTCCAACAGAAGCATAAGCCTAGATGCAAAATATAGAAACAAAATAATGCAATGAAACGTAGAAGTTTATTTTATAGTGAGTGACGTCTCCCAGACATATTACAGTATTCTGATTTACTGAACAAAAACCATCTTGTTTCCAAGATTGAATACTGATACAAACGGGGATTAAATGATTAAAAGTGACCTTTTCAGGTCATAATACTAACATGTCTTTCCAATAAATTTTAATACTAACCTTATACCTAAAACAAGCAAATGGTTGTGGAACGTTCTCACCCAATCTCGAGTACTATAATGAAGTTCTGTTTCCTGGATCCAGTAAGCGAAAACTAGATAACATATATAAATATATCGTTTCTTAAACTCGGGAAATGCTGCTACGTCTGACGAGCTACATATATATAAACACAGAATCGGTCGAATTTCTACCACGTGAACTGATTCTGAAACAAAGCATGTTTCGATGAAAGCAATATCATTTCATAACACATCAAATAATTTCGCGTTAGGAAAACGTGACTTTCGCGCGCTCTCGAGTCAGTGACTTCACTGTTCCAATTAACTTCGAATGAAGTAATGAAATATTCATATTTTCCGGGGTAATATTCTGCTGACGTAGCTATTCTTGAAACCAGGCTCATTTAACGAGCTCAACGTCAAGTCGCAACGCGAGAATTTGCTTACATTTCACTTTACATTCCATAAAGCCAAAAGATGGACGCTAAACAAGTGTTAGGCTTAGCATGACATATTAGCAACCTCTTAAGTTTTTCAGTGAAATAATATAAAATTGTGTATGTGTGTTTGAATAGAAACCACAAAGTATTTAAGGTCGTTAAACCGGTTTGAATAATATTCTAGTTATAAATTCAGCATAACTGTTGGAACGCTGATAGAATTTTAATACGTTACTTCTTATAAATATCACACGAGTACAGTCGGCGTGTGAGGCTAACCGTGTTCGTGATTATATTTAAAGCAATTATGCGAAATTGACATTAAAAAATGTTTCAGGATAAATGTTTATGTCACAGTTATAATTACTAGGGACTCTCTCTTTTCTGTCTTCTAGTACTGGTTATATAAAGTGTCTCAGTGCAAATCATTTTTCTCCAATTGTTTTCTTGTGTGCAAAATTATCATAAACTTTCATGAAAACCTTGGTCCGGCATGGCCAGGTGGGTTAAAGCGTTCGACTCGTAATCTGAAGGTCGCAGTTTCGAATCCCGATCGCCCTTTCAGCCGTTGGGGCATTATAATGTGACGGTCAATCTCACTATTCGTTAGTAAAAAAGTAGTCCAAGAGTTGGCGGTGGGTGGTGATGATTAGCTGCCTTTCCTCTAGTCTTACACTGCTATATTAGGGACGGATAGCGCAGATAGCCCTCGAGTAGCTTTGCGCGGAATTAAAAAATAACAAAAAACATAACATGAAAACCTATTTTCATAGCACATTGCTTTCATATTATTGCAGACGACGAAAAGACAAACACTTAAATACAGTTTTATATCAGACAACAAACAAACTAGGAGAAACGAATAGATGAGATTGAAAGAAAAGAGATTTATGTAGAATGTTGGTATTTAAGTAGCAGAGCTTCCCTTGTTAACAGGAAATGTAGTGAAGCTTGGAATAGATTTTGTAACTAAACAATCTCTAACTTAGCAAAATCTTGTGATGTAAAGAAACGAGCAGCGACAGAAATAAACACAACATATAACTATTCCAGGATAAAAAATAAACTAGCGACAGAAACATAACATTTAACTTTCCAGGGTAAAGGACAAATTAGCCACAGAAACAAACACAACACATAACTATTGCAGGAAACAAAAACTAGCAACAGGAACAAACATAACACATAACTATTCAAGGATGATGAACTGAGAAGAACAAACATAAGTTATTGGTGAAATAAAAACACGAGAAACTCCTTACTATTTCCGGCTTAATCAGTTTACCAAGAATTTAGCACGAGTGTAGTTAAAACAGAAAGTTTTAAAATCTCTAATTATTTGTAAATTTCTTTCTGAGCATCTGAAAACGTAAAATCTCTGATTAAAAAGAAATCACGCTTTTCCTTCGGTGGAGAATATTTTCGTTAAAACTTGTTAAAAACGAATTCAACCCTTAAAAGAAACGTCACGAGTAAATAACTTGTTGCACGGTGCCTTACATCGTAATTAAAAATATATTTATATTGTATTCCTTTATAGCTTCTGTACTTAAATATTTATGCTTCTGGTATTTCACAGATAGTGTAATATTTTATTCTTTGTAGTTATCATCATTAAGAATATTGGTTGGCATGTTTAATATAACCAATCATATTACTTATAAAGTGTGTTTTTTATACTTTCATTATAAAGATTGTTTTCAATTAGTAGCTGAATATGCGTGCTGAGGTCTTTAAGCTGGCCGAGGCTTGTGAGATACTATTGGGATTACTGCCAACGATACCACTAAGAGCGAGGTTACTCATCTAATGAAATAATGCATTCTTATGTTTGTAAGAAGAAGCATACGAATATTATATTTAATCAGTTGTATTGATGGACAGGTTGATTTTTTTGGTTTTAATTTAGCTTCAAATACATAATTTGCCTCTGATTGAAAATTATTATACAAAATATGCGAAAAGGAATATAGTTGAATAACTTTGTTGTTATTTGAGATAACAACAATAAAAAAAGTAGTAGTAAGTATTGTTTTGTTGTATTAATTGTTTGTTTGTTTTTTTGACGAACTGGAAACTCGTATTTACATACGCTACAAGAGTTCTTTATTCCACAACTTCGAGAAACTTCTGGCTTGTTACAAAGAAATATCTTCCAACATGAAGGAGTGCCACTCCAATTTGCTCAAATTGTTAAAGAGTTCGTAAACCAAACTTTTCCACAGCGTTGGATTGATAGGGAGGACCTATAATATATCCCGCTCGTTCGCCTGATTTAACCTCTTTAGATTTTAATCTCTTGTGCTTTTTGAAAACATAAGTCTACCATAATAAACCAAAAAACCGAGAAGTACTGAAATACTGAATTCATGACGCTGTCTTATTCATCCCTATTGCTGTGTTGGAAAGATGTTTTCCCAGAATTTGAACATAGAATTAGATTAATTATAGAGAATGATGAAGTACATGTAGAACAAATAACAATAAAATTATTCAGCTTTATTTTCGGACACCTTGTATATTAAAGTACTTAATGACAGTTCAGCTATTGGTGGACGATCTGTGCTTGTTAAATTACCAAACATTAACCCATTAATATCTAAATTATCTAATCTGATAACTGTTGACCAGTGGACAACTAACTACGTGTAACGGTACCAGTGATAGATATTACCGGAGGAACTCGACAAGGCTTTGATTTGTATTTATTAAAGCCAATCTTGCATTAGATGCAAGCCTACTCTTAACTTTAATCTTAAACTGATAAACTTGCCAGAAGACAATTACCCACTGTTAGTCTCATCAACGAGCTGACCAAATGCATGCATTCACAGTCCGGTCACGCTAAGCACTAGGCCAAAGATTAATTGCTTTGTACCCAAGGCTACATAAGCTAGTTAAGCCTAATAGCCATACTCGTACATAAATTATCTGTGGGACACGTACCGAATATAGTCGAATTATGTCCACCAATTACGACGTTCAGTGAAACCAGTAATCTCGTGTGAATGTGTTTAGCATCTTTTAACAGTACGGAATGTTACTAGGCGACCATATGTCGTTCTTACGACCCTTATACACGAGCACCAATCGCTGAGAAGTATGTTAGTATTAATTTTATTAAAATAGGATAATTTTATAAAAAAATATTAATAATGATAACAATAAGATTATTACGATTGGTGTACAGAATAACAATGATCATTGTAATTAATTTACACACAGAAAACGAGAGTAAAGACTGTTATATTTGACGAAACTTAATTAGATTACTGTAGAATGAGCCCACGGGTAACATAATAATAAGTCTGAGTTATTCGCGCTAAAATTAAGCTTTCCAATCCCGTAGTGAGGAAAGCACATTCAGCCTTCTGTATAACTATGCGCTATAACAACAAACAAACCACAGAACAAAATTGGAAAATCGACTTATTGCAATTATACTAAAAACAGATATAAAGAAGTTACTGGGTTTTACTTTCTGAGCTTATATTTTAGATATATTTTATGAGTTAAGTAAGATAAAAAAAGAAACTAAAGAACCAAAGGGTTACAGTTGGTATTTACGTGCAGTGTCAAGTAATGTAGTAGACACATAAAAATAGCCTTTCGAACCAATTTGTTTAATAATGAGTTTCGTATAACTTCCAATGTAATCATGTTGTAACTAATACCGTTCCTTATATTATGGTTCATGTTGTAATTGGTAAAGGTTTCTTAGAGTATGGTCATGTTGTAAGTGGTGAAATCTCTAGGATACCTTACAGTTCTTCATTTTCTGATGGTGATAACTTTGTGATATTTTAAAGCGTTTGATATAAAGTACCATCTAGTATCGAAATTTTTAGGTCTTCAGTAAGTTTCAGCACACAAAACTTTCGTGTATTTTAAAATATTCCATATTCTGTTCGTTTCAGTACAGAATGCTTTACTATTTTCTACACGTTTCACTACAAAATACTATTTTTCAATGTTCCGCGTATTTCCCAGCAGTTTAACACCCAAAAAGTAAGGAGTACATTAATAATAAGCTTAAACACCAGGTGTACTTTTTATAATTTAAACTCTGCAACATTTACAGGCCAGTTTGACAAAAAGTAATCCCTTTTGACAAGAAGTAAATAAATAGACAGGCGTGTAGAGTACAAATCTGCAATATCACAACTACCTTTGTTTCCCTTAATTGAACGTTTTGTTTATCTGTGGAATTGGGTAGTCTGTATCCAACTCTTCAGTTTCGACATAAAATTAGCGCAATAAAAACTTGTCACGAACAAGCACGAATATAAGAGTACACTAGATAAATTAGTGTGCTTTTCTAAACTGTTATAACTAGGAACAAATCTAGATAACACGTCACGCCCTTGAACTCCAATTTTATCGTTCACAGTGTGATACAGTTTTGAGAAAACATTTTTACAAATTTTCACGCTCTTTCGTGGTTAATTTTATTTGACAGAGTAGACGTTTGTAAGACACATTAAGTTTCCACATATAGACGTTTGTATTTTTTAGATACTAATTTAAAATCGTCTAACTTTTTTTTTATCTACAAAATTGTGCAGGGCGTGGCTTACTGATTCACATGTCTGGATTATGAGAACGAGGGTCGTGCTTCTTATAACATTACACTGCCAAGGTAACTATTGCTATGGCTAGAAATGCGTTATTCGCCCTGAGAAAACTAATTACGTCTTAGAATATTTCCATTTAAAACTGTGTATGTTATGTGCTTTTATTTAAAACCACAAAGCATATTAAACTATGTATGGTATGTACTTTTATTTAAAACCGCATTACATAAGAGAATCCTCAAGAGTTAAATATAGGTGTGATATTTCAACCACATTTATTCAGTTCATGTTCCTTGGTTTGGGAAAACGACGTGGACCTAAAATAAGCCTATTTTAAAATGTTAACTGTTACTCAGAATAACCTGTTTGTCTGTATGTGAGACTAAAGAAACGTTTTTTTGCCTACACTCCAGTTACATGGCGTAGAAATTTTATTATTCCTTAAATATATTTTAATTTTTTTTATTATATCAATTACCAGCTTAAATCCACGTTTCAATACCGACAACTCCTTATGCAGCTGTATATTTAACAAGCAATTTATGTATTTTTTCACTTGTTATTATTAATGTTCATCAAACAGGAGTTTTGGGACTGGTAGAGAACAAAAATCATTGATTAATAACAAAGTCTGTGTAACAGTAACACTGACACATAGATGTATTATAAGCCACATATAACACAGACTGGTACACATAGATGTATAGTCCTATGTATGTAATACACAGTGGCAAGGGCGTAGATTTTTTACACCCGATGGGAGGAAGGGGATGATTTTTGCAACCACTTATGAAGACTATTCAATTTGCAAATTAGTAATCTCTGATTACGTGAACCTGAAAGCTGCAAACATGCAGTCTCAGAGTAATCTTGTTGCCACGATACTTTCATGTATACTTAGGCCTACTGACTGATACTTACGAACGATCGCTTACATCGAAAAGTTTTGAAGCACGCCTATATTAAAGATGTACATTTCGGTTACTGAAGAAGCCTACATCTAGGCCTAATTATGTAATTCGATTGGTAAGAACACGAGAATCACAAGAACAAACACACAATTTGTAGGCCTGTGATGCAATGAAACAATCCAACAGACCAAACTGAATGGGGGGATGATTGTATGCACCATACTCCCCCACCTAAAATGAAGGGGGAGATGTATACCCTCCATCCCCCCCAGGATCTACGTCCCCTGCACGGTGGTACAAATAGATGTTCAGTTCTAAAATATGTAACATAGACTGGTAGAAACAGATGTATCGTCCTGTGCATTATAAGCCACATATAACAGACTGGTACAGGTAGACGTACAGTGCTACATATGCAATATGGATCCTTTTATATTTATTTAAGATTTACCTATATATAGTATTTGGATATAGATTATTTTCATTTTTAAATGGAATTCCAACAGGTAATAGAAATATCAAGAAACCATTTGGTGTGTTCATCTGTTTGGATTTTCTCTGTATTTCCCAGATGTAGCCTGGGCTATGCTATTAAAAATGTTATTTTTTCTTGTTTTTTTTTAAAGATGGTCTTAAGACATGTATTAGTTCCACATTTTAATGACATCCAATCATACACGCTGTATGAAATGTTGTCTTTGTCAAGACTTGTTTATGGTTATTCAAAAAATGTGAAGTTAGGTTTTGACATTACAATTTTTAAGTTTTTCTTCAAGAATTTCTTATCACCAACTGATAATTCTATTTGTATGACAAATTCAGCATTCTCTAGTTTTAATGAATGTTGACTTCTAATAATATAAAAGTTATGACACACATAAATAATTTACTTAAAAACTTTGTTTTAATTTGACACATCTTATAAGCTCATGTTGTGAGGTTTAACATCACAACAACTTTAATATTCACCTTACTCTGATTGTTTACACAAACTATTTTCTCTCGCTGTGCGAGAAATAGCTCAATAAAAGCTGAGAAACCTCTAAAAGTACTTGACAAGTTTGAGATAAGACAAGTAAAGTCAATTTAAGTGTTGAAATATAGTCTTATATACTTTAAATAACTTTATCTTCACAAATAACATTTAAGTACATGAACATTGAATACCTAACCACAGACTAAGTCTCTATGCATATACTTACATTCTGTTCACTAGATTCTTTGCCATGTTTATAAATATACATACAATTGAAATACTACGTTGGTATGTCTACAAAACTAACATGAGGTTTTGATCCATGTCTGTTAACATGATCCTTCCCATGTTGGTTTGGAACACAGCATGTGTCACAGCTTTCTTCTGTAACAATCACTTCTTCTCTTCCACCAAGGTCACTTCTACCCATAGCTGAGAGCCGGTCCAAGGAAATAATGGAGGAAACAATCTCACCGACACTCATGGCTGGACCTCCTATCAGTTCCTTCCTGTGTTGCCATGATATCAACACCCAATCAAGGAAGAAGAGGAGACCAGCTGCCACCTTCAACCCAGAACAAATTACAATATACCTGAAATATGATAAAGCTTTAAATACAAGCACACTGCTTAGGAAGTATGCTAGGCTTATCATAAATCACAAGTATTAAAGTATTTTAAAGTATTTAAAATCACAAGTATGCTGAGGCATTTCTTATTCAAACTAATAACTAATAATAATAATTAATCTTAAGTTTAAAATGTTTTAAGGTGAATCAATCACATCGCTGGGGTTTTTAGTCTGATGTACTTCATGATATAGTAGCCTAAATCAATGTAGGTATGTGAATAATGTTATAACATTTAGTTTAATTCATTGTTTGATATTATATAGTGAACCAAGTGTTGTTGAGCTGTATAATGTTGAATAATGAATACTACAAAATATTATAACATTATTCACATAACTAAAGTGGTTTAGGCTACTGTATGGTGAAGTAGAGAAGACTCAAAGTAACGTGCATATCAAACACATTTCAACATTATAGGAGGCGTAACAGTATTTCTCATTTTAATTTCACATCTGACAAAAATTCTTTAACATAATAGAGTCAGTATTAGCTTATGAATTAAATACTAAGCAAAGATGTTTTAACAGCTGCACTAACTTAAAACATTCTCAGGACAAACTTTCAAATTCATTGAAATATCTTTATTATATCACGATATTTGCTATGAGAAAAAGGACAGCATTCTCTGTTTTCATAAAACAAAACATATATCTTTATGTTTACAAAACCACACTATGTAAACAAAGATTGTATCTGAATTATTTATTTGCTAGCCATTGCTTTTCTTATATGAGATATGGGGAAGTAAACTTTCTTAGAATGTTTTTCTTAATATTACCATTCAGACCTCTTGACATGTTTTAAGACAGATACAAGTATTATAAGAAACCAGACTTGAAATTCTCTAAAACCCAAGCAGCTGTGTTGTTCTTTACTATTTACACATACTTCAAAAACACTTATAACTGTCTGCTTACTCCAACCAATCACACTAGTGGCACGGCCAACCTAGACACATATCTGTGTATTAATGTTGAACTAAAAATTAAAAAAAATTAAAAAGTTTAGACATAATTCCTTATCAGTGCATATACTTAAAGTAGAAAATGTTGTGTAATTAGGTAGATGTATAATGTGTCATCACTTGTTTGTGTTATTTTGCTACAAAACTATAAAATTATGTTCAAAACGTTATTTGTAATGCTACGCTACAGTTCAAAGAGGCTCTTCTGGTTCTTCAAAAGAAACTAAAATTGAAATTCATTAATCAGTAAAGCATAACTGAAAACCGTTATTTACAATTTAGGAAACTGAATTCTATTTGAAAGCTAAACTGAGGAACATTCTATTTCTTTTATAAATCACGAACGTGATATGATGTTTATAGTGTTCTCTCTTGCTTGGCATCCCTGCAATTTGATCACTGTTACCCTCTGGATGTGTGATGAAAGAAGAAAGCAAAATGTATTAGGCACGTGTGAAGTGTGAAGAATATATTCATGTCATATCAGAAACAAACTTTAGTGAAGTAACAGTTCAATCTTTATTGTGAGATACCATCTGACATTATAGACTTTTCACATAAAACACATGAAAACAATGTTTATATTTACTAATTTCAAAGGCAATGACTCAACATATCTTAGAACTAACAAGTAATGCACATTGAAACAATCAGTTACTAAAGTTTATAAGAATACCAACAAGATACAATACAAGCTTGCCAGTTTTTTGTGTGTGAGTTGTTCCTAAGGTCAACCAGGCTCTAACTATACTGTGTCAGTTTTGTTCCTAAGTATCAACCAGATTCTAACTATACTGTGTCAGTTGCTTCTAAGGTGTCAACCAGATTCTAACTATACTGTGTCAGTTTTTCCTAAGTTGTCAACCAGATTCTAACTATACTGTGCCAGTTGCTTCTAAGGTGTCAACCAGATTCTAACTATACTGTGTCAGTTTATCCTAAGTTGTCAACCAGATCCTAACTATACTGTGTCAGTTGTTCCTAAGGTGTCAACCAGATTCTAACTATACTCTGGCAGTTGCTCCTAAGGTGTCAACCAGATTTTAACTATAGAGTTTCAGTTTTTCCTAAGTATCAACCAGAATCTAACTATACTGTGGTAGTTGCTCCTAAGGTGTCAACCAGATTCTAACTGCTCTGTGTTGGTTATTACTAAGTTCAACCAGATTTAAACTATACTTTAAGTAATTGTTTCTTGGGTCAACTGAATTCTAATTGTACTGTGTTGTTCCTTAGTTCAGTCAGATTCTAAATGTTGTGTGTATTTGCACATGTATCAAGCTGTGTATTTTTTACCTTTCTGAAATATGTAAAAGTCAATCTGTAACTTAAAAAGAAAAAAAATTGTTTTTTCTTACCTTAGACGAAATTGTTCAATATCGTATACAAGACAAAATCCACTTGGTTTTCCACAGTAGGCTTTCCACACCAGACATGTTGAGTCAATAACATTACCAAACATAATTGGAGAGGGGATGTAACCTAGATTTATATGTAAAATCTCAATCTTGCATTCTGGGAGGAGCAGAAACTTGTGTTACTATATCTTGGTTAACTGGTTTTTATAAAATTCTTCAATTCAGTTGTCTTGCTATAACAATATATCAATCCACAAACTGAAAGTCTGCCTTATAGCAGTCAAATTTTTGCCAGTTTAACAACGTTTGAAATCCACAAGATGTGTATTAGGTTAGGCTTACAGCTGCATACTTCTGATACATTGTGTAACAGTAATGACTTACAACATCAAAATGTGCATATTTTCTGTTGATAAAGGAGTTTGTAGGAAACAAATACACAATGATTTACTACTTTAAATTTATATAGTTTATAACAATAGTTAGGTTTGTTTAGAAAATCATTTTATTTCATTTTTTTATAATTATACTATAACATCAGCATATAAACTTTCTGTTTTGATACTTACACTTATTAATTCAGAGACTATTCAGTTGGTCTCAAAACATCCTTACAACAGTTTGCAACACTTATTTAATTCTATTTTAATTCTTTAAATAACAGCTTTGTTGTTGCTTCTTATGAGCAATTACATTTTATCTAGATCAGTCGGCAAAAGGGTTTGTAACCTATCAGTATATTAAATACATACATTGTTGTTAAGATCTAGATACAGCTGTGAAAATGAGGACATTAATCAGACATAAGCATAGCCATATGGACTACAGTGATTATTTGTGTTTTATAAATGTACCATCATAGTGATATCTTAAATAAGTTAAGAGTAGGAAAAGGTTAACATTTTAAGACACGTGAAACTGAGATTACGAATACTTTGAATAAATTTCAATTTGGTTAAATTTTTATCTTTAAAAATTAATTGAATGCAGAATTCTAATTAAGAATTTAAAACAATTATGAATATTCCTCAGGAAACATATTTTAAAGGTGGAAAAGCCCCCAGTTCCATATTTAGTTACACCAGTTTACTTACCAAATAATCGAAATATGACAAATTGCATTCCCAGGGCAAAAGCTCTTTCTTCATCTCTCACTGACCTAAAGAAACAACCATTGTGAATTCAAGTTTGCTTTTCTATACATCTCTATCTATGAGATAGCAACAGTTGATGACCACCAAGTTCAGATTTTAGAATAATACAAAATACTGTACTCACTCTAAACAGTTGGTTTTTATTAATAAAAAAAAAAATCAACTTCCTGCTTACATCAGATAGCCACATATAGAATGACAGTAAGACATATTATAATTTTTAAGTTTAAAAGACATAAATATGACACTGTATGTTGATTTGGAACACAAATAAAGACTGGATCAATTTGTCACTTTCTTATATTTGTCTTAAGTGCAGTTTTGTTTTGACAGATTATCTTTACACAAATATTTGTGTTTAAATAACTAAGGTTTGGATACATATCTGAAAGAAGGAAAAGCTGTTAATTCTGTTTATATGAGACATCACTCAAAAATAATATCAGTTATCCATAGAACATGCTGTAGAACTTGTAAAACAATGTATATCCAGACAACAAAGTGTAAGTACTGAAGTAATAGTACTGTAGAACATGTAGAACAATCTATATCCAGACAATAATGTGTAAGTACTGAAGTAATAGTAATGTACAATGATCTATATCCAGAAAATAAAGTGTAAGTACTGAAGTAATAGTACTGTAAAACATGTAGAACAATCTATATCCAGACAACAAAGTGTAAGTACTGAAGTAATAGTAGTGTAGAACAATCTATATCCCAGATAATAAGGTGTAAGTACTGTAGTAATAGTAATGTACAACGATCTATATCCAGAAAATAAAGTGTAAGTACTGAAGTAATATTACTGTAAAACATGTAGAACAATCTATATCCAGACCCAAATTGTAAGTACTGAAGTAATAGTACTCTAGAACATATAGAACACTCTATATCTGGACAACAAACTGTAAATACTAAAGTTGTAGAACATGTTGAACAATTTATATCTATACAACGAACTATAAATACTGAAGTAATAGTACTGTAGAACATGTAGAACAGTCTGTATCTAGATAACAAGTTGTAAATACTAAAGCAATGGTACTCTAAAACATGTAGAACAATTTGTGTTCAGATAACAAACTATTTATTAATCTGAATTATTTGTTACCTCAAGCTATGGAAGAATATTTACTTAATACAATTGATGTGTTAATTTGGAGTTTTGAAAATAATAAATCATTATTCATCAAAAGAAGAAATAGGAAATCTTGTAGAAGTTAAAAGACTAATTAGAAGCATTATATCAAAGAAGAAATAAGACACTACCTTAAGGTAATCATCAGTAGAGGCATCTGTGTGATGGATACGACAAGGGTCATACAAAAGAGTAGTACCATGAATGGAATCATTACTTCACAGACTTGTGGACAAGGTCCAGTTGTGGCAAGTGGAATGGCCATAACTTCTTGGGCAATGGTTTTATTAGATGTTATACAGGCACAACTGGTATAATTCTAAAATGAAACAAAACAAAAAACTATCTTTTGCTCATTAGGAAAGAGAAAAAAAATTACGTAAATGTACTACATAAAATATAGTCTTTCTCTACAGTAGAGAAGAAAGGATTAGTATAACTGTTCTGTTTAAAATATATTCTGTATAAAATAAGTTTCTTCTATTTTAAAATAGAAGTCTTAGAAATATTTTGAGAGTTTTCTTTTACAATAGTCTAACGAACAACATACTGAAGTTGAATTAAAAGAGTTGTGTAAGTTTCTTCAACTGAAATCAATGCAAACAAACACAGATATTTGCTGTTTACAATTTAAACCACAACTTATGCAATGTGAGGTTAAAAAGAACCATTCCCTAATTTTTTACTGATGATCAGAGGAAAAATAACCACTCATTAGAGTCCACAGAGCTACTCATAACTAAATAGTAGGATTGACTGTCAGTTTTATGATGCACCTTCAACTGAAAATTGAATTGATGTGATTGATGGCCTATTAGGACACACTCAGCCCTTTACCAAAAGGAGAGTAAATAATATGAAAGTTAATTCAATTAAATTTCAGTGTAAGCTTCTGCTACACTAACTCTTACCATTACACTTAAGGGTTTTATGTAAAATAATACTTACAAATGTTTTGTATGATCTGTTAGTAATGCTATAAACATAATATTCTCATAATAAACTCAGCAGTGATTTACTTTATTACTTACCTAACTCTCTTCTAACATCAATCAATGAGTGTACCTTTTTTTCTCATATATTTACTCCTAGTAATGGTTTTAGGTACGTTTGTATCTGTAAACTTAATAAAATCAGGCCACAGAAGTAAATATTCATGCAAGGTTATTTTTATGAATGCTTTTGGTTTAATATTTTCACAATAGCATATAAATAATGTAACAAATCAATACAATCTTAGATAACCATATTCATTTACCTTCACCTCACCACCAAGAATGTGGCTGGGCCCAACTTCTGGACGACAACCAGCATGGCATGGTGAGAAGTAGGTTATGCCATTCTTCCCACAGACAGGCTGTATGTCATTCAGAGAACAGTGACATCCTAGGTTGCAGTCAGCTGTCAGGTTGACTTCAAATGGCTTAAGCTCAGTACTGAATTAGTAAAAAAACATATCAGATACAGAAAGGAATGATATTTTGTGACAATAACTTTTACATTTCTGTTTTGAACTATGAGTGAAAAATGATTTATTAAATAGAAAATATAAATTATGCTGTGAAACACACTAGGCTCAAAGACTTATAAAGTTATACACTAACCAGATTATAAAAGGGTAATTTATAACAGGATTTATTTACAAAAATAGTACTCACATCATATTAAAGTAGGCTCAGAGTCTGATATAAGCTTTTCACAAAATGTATAATCTTAGTTAATATGATATAATATAGTAGTGGTTTTAAAGTGAATGTATACATTAATTGTTAAAGTATTACAACTTGTTTTAACCTTTTAAAATAAGGAAGAGTTGCTCCAGCCATTTGAATGTTGTCACAGCCCAGAAAATAAAGCACTATATACAGTCCCATACACATCACACTGCAGAACAAGACAAACTGGATTGCTCCTAAAGAAAGAGACAACTGAACTATAATGTGTGTATACCTTTTCATTACTTAGTTATATAAGTACTGAAAGTCAGATATCATTACCTCTTGTCATGATGGCAATAAATGTAATACAAGAAATTTAAAAATTAACAGTAAGAACATCATTTGAAAGAAAAACAACTGTTAGATATACATGACTGTTTCAATTTAAGGTTAATGCAAGTGTTATGATTTAGATAGTTTATGTAATGTGAATATCAAATTCAGTTATTTTACAGAAACAACAGTTTATTGCAGGTTTGTTTACATAACTGTTTATGAATTATACACTGTGGAGTTTAATAGTTATGAATTGGTGACTGTTATGTAATTGTGTCATGTAACTACAACTTTCTAAGTTTTCTCTTTGTTTTAATTTAGTATTATAGCACCATAATATGCCATGTAGAATGTTCTAGATCTCTGTAAGGGGCATAAATACACGTCCAAAATGTAGTTCGATATAAATAAAGAAACAGACTGTGTGATTGTTTCACCATAAAAAATGTATATTGGCAATTTCTAAAGTGTAAATATCACAGATTGCATTGCAGTGACAGAGTAGAGAAGAATAATTTGTCTTGTCAATTGTGTTTTAATGTAACTGATCCAGCCTGTTTGGAATATGATGAAAAAGAAACAATTATTTAAGCTCTGGCTACAACCATCATAACCAACAGTATAATAAACATTTGTATATACATTTTGTTAGTTGTAATACATTATTTTGAAACAAGTGGACTGTTTGCTGTTTGTTTAAATAGCCCAAGGACTGGAAATAGGTGATGATGACTAGCTGTCTTCTCTCTAGTTTTCTACTACACAAATTTGAAACTTAACACATTAACAAGGTGTCAAGTTTGTTCAGTTATAAAATACTAAAAAATTTATCATGATACTTGTCTTGCTACATTTCATGGGCCCCCCAGTGGCACAGTTGTATGTCTGCGGACTTACACACTGAAAACCGGGTTTCGATACCCGTGGTGGGCAGGGCACAGATAGCCCATTGTGTAGCTTTGTGCTTAATTCAAAACAAACAAACATACATTTCATGTTGCACTGTCTAGTAAGAGCTGTGACACTTGTCTTGCTACATTTCATGTTGTACTGTCTAGTTAGAACTGTGACAGTTGTTTAGACTTTGCACAAAAACTGTCTATTCTCACCAAGTACAGTCACTGAGTTTCAACTGCAAGGTATGACTTTGAATACTATATTTTCTGCCTAACTTAAGTACAATTATTCTTTTTAGAAAAAAAAAAGGTAATTTGACTTACCTTTAGGTCTGAGTTGTAATTTTTTTTAACACAAACCCACCAAGAAAGATTCCAATGCAGGCTCCAGGAATAGCAATTCCTCCTAGGAAATTAATATCAATGAAAATATATTAACTATTCACAATACAATAATTTTTTTACTCTTGTCTTAAAAAGTTAATTGATCTTCACTTTTAAATTCAAAACACCATATCTGAAGTGTATAAACCTATAAAAATTAAGTAAATTATAGTAAAACAGTTTTGGAGTCTCACTATCTATGTCACCATGTCTGGCCATACTATATCTGATGACCAGTGTATCTTTACAGTAGTCTTCCAGTATAGTTGTCACTGCAAAAAACTCCATTATAAGGTTGTCATGTGTATTGCATAACATCTGTCCCAAAACACTTTCCATAATTTATCTAGTGCATGAAGAAGACACTTTCCAAGTGACCACTTAAAACAGTTTGATCACACAGAAATCCATAGATGCTGGATCTGACAATTTGACTGGTATGTCTTTATGTAAAATAACATGAATAACAATTTCATTCTTCAATTGCTTAAGGCACAGGACAGTTGAATAGTTGACTTACGAATTTTATAAATGTAATGTTTTCTTTATTATTTTCCATACTGCTGCCTATGGGATGTTAATGGCTTTAGCAACTGACTTTTGTGTTAGTGGATTCTCAAATTATATGAAATACCTGACTTTGCTAATCATGGCTGTGGCATAGCTTATTGCAGGTCTCTTTCTGATGGTCCTGGCACCCCAAGTTAATCCATGTTCATTTGTTTTCCAATGTTACCAAGTACAAGGAATATCCCTTTCTTGAAACTTTTAAATTGCTTATCTGAATACATATTTATGAACTGAGTATATTAATGTTTTGCATTAGAAAGGGTTGTTGCATACCCCTCCTAAAAGTAAGCATTGTTTGGTGACATCACACTGTCTATGAAAGGACAACAATGTCCACGTGTAGTTCTGATACATACCACCTACCTTGACATTATATTTGCTTTGACTGTCAAATGATTTACTGATTTGCATATTCAAAATTAGTTTAATATAACATACTCAACACTCTGTAACTATAATATTTAAACACTGATTGGACCACCACATAACTAACAAAGAAATATTTTTCAGTTCACAAGTAGTTGCACATTTCCTTTAACTGTTGCCAAAATAATATAAATATATAAAAGCTAATGCTCAGTTCATCACCAGTGGAAAAACTTTAAAAATATTTTATTTAAAACTTTACACAAACATAGAACATTACACAATTTGTTTCAGCATTACTTATTTAGTAAGCTTAACAACAAAATTCTTTCACTTTCATTGGGTAATTAAGACAATTTATGCTTAATATACATGCAGTTTTTTTCCCTAAAACTGTGTAATTTGGTTCATTTCCTTATCTAAATTTTTTTGTCCAAATAGTTAGATATAAAATTGTTTTCATTTCTAGGAGGTTAAAGCTGAACATATAACAATAGTTATATCTTCTATGTTTAATTACCTGTGAAGAGGTTTGCTTGAGACTTGCCAAGAGAAAACTGATTTTCGAGATATTTTGGAAGAAATATGATAAAACCACTAACAATCGATAGTTCCATACATGAACCCAAAGAGGTGACAATGTAAATAGGATTACATAGAAGGTTCCATATAGATGCTGGAATATCTATAATAAAATGTTTGTAACCATTTTGTAAAAACAGAATAATTCACAAGCACTTTGATGGTAACACTTATTTGAAGTTTACCACATAAACCTGTTCTTCATACTTATAATTGTGGTAATACTCTAGTATAGCTTAACCCATTTACATGTTTATCATCATCATTCTGTATTCACGTGAACTATTACTATGATCAGGAACACATGAAATTCTGTCATCATTAATAAGGATATAAAATTCTGTAACAGCCACTGAGAGCCTTTCAGACACATACCTTTGATATTTTTGCCATATTTCTGTTGCTTGTCCTCTGCTTCATGTACTTCTGTGTCCAGATCTTCTCCTGGTACATTCCACTCCTCCTGAATGGAGCTACTGATGACACCAGCAAAGTCGTACTGTTCACTGCTTTCAACCATCAGTTGGATTTTTTCTCTTTTTAAAACTTTAGGAAATGTAAAAAATGGAATGGCTACCTACAAAGAACCATATCAGGTTTTAATTATCTTAATTCACAAACCAATACTGTTTAAATTACCTGTTGCTTAAGGCTAGTTTAAGTCCGTGTTTTAACATTTTCAGCATTAAATATACTGTTTTGACTTGTATCAAGTGAAAATGTTCAGTTAAACAGACAGAAATTATTTATTATTGACTTGAAAAGCTTTATATTTGAATTTAATTTTGTGTAACATCCAAGCGTATTCATCCCAGTGAATTTCAGCTTCCAAGAGTTCTGAATATAGAAATATAATTCAAATATAAAGCTTTTCACATCAATAATAAACAATTCCTGTAGCAGAACTGGTTTAGAAGAGAACTAACTTCCATGCTATTGAAAATAGCTCACTTCATTATGTGCCACTAATAATAAAATAATATTTACTTACTAAGCCATGTCTGAGATTAGTTTGTTGAAGTGTCCTAATCCTAGTCTTACAACTATCCATTGACAGTTTAAAATTCAAAGAATTATTAACCTCAATCTGGGAGGCAGAAGAAACTGATACTTACCAACATCAGTAAGAAACCAAAGAGGAGAAACCCTGCCCACCATGCTCCCACCCACTCAGAGTCACTGGATGGTATACTGCCATACAGAAGATCCTCAGGAATAGAGAGAAGGTAACCTCCCAACAAGAAGCCACAGACAAGGCCAAAAGCCACCATACTGTACATGCAACCTGGAAGTAAGCTAGATGTTTAACTCTGTACTTACTAGAACTAGATCACATTGGAATAGTTAGCAGTTGATAGAAACCTGATATCATTGAAAAAGGCTTCTTCAAGTTATTTATTCACAAAAATTCAAATTAAGTACCATCTCACTAAACATTATGAGAGAGTTAATAACATTTGTTGTTATATTATTTGTTCTTTAGCCAAGTGTCATTAATGTTTTTTATGCTACCACTTTCAAACTTGCTGAACTAGGATTTGGTTGAATTCTCTTCAAATGTTTTTCAGTGTTTAAGATGAAATTATTCTACGATCTAAGAGGTTTAACTAAAAACTTACCAATATACAAGGAAGAACTCTCTTTTCTCACATGGTCATCAATATAGGTGGTTCCAAGAGTAAAAATGGGAGTACCCCCACAGCCAATTAGAATCTGTGCCAACATGAAAATCAGAATGTAAAGTATGTTGGAAGAACTTCCCTCGATGCATGATGGGGAATTAAGATCTGGTGGTGGTGGTTGTATAGCAAAATGGCTGAAAGAAAAGATTATGACAAATGATTAGACTACAAAAGAAATAGTTGGATGGAATAGATCTAAAGAAGCAATTCAGTGTATAAACTGCTTTACTTCTTCATGTAAACTGTCAATGTGCCTGAAAAATAATTAAACTTACCTTGATTGTTGACAAAGAAAGAAGTCCTGATTATCTAGTCTTTTGAAAGTATCAACACGTACACTAGCACATGTGCATGTCAGGTAATTAACAGACACATGTTCTTACGTCTGCTTTACTGCAAATCCCACATCATTGTTACAGTAATATTCAGTAACTGTCATCACAGTATCCTTCACATAAATAGGGCTTGTCAACCAGTTTCTGGGGGCTGTTAGTGGTTGCTCCTGTATATCACTAAATTGGTATTGACTGAATTGTATTGTTTTTCTATCAACAAAATAGTTCACTGGCTACACTGAGACACAGTCACAGTTTGACATCAAACTGTGATAATACAACATCAGTTTAGCAGCCTGGTGTCATACAGAAATTAGTTCATTTTCAAATTCAATTTATGCCATAATCAAATAAAGTAAAACATTTCTTTCTGATCTGAATTTGCTAATAATTAATATCCAGTAATTCAAACTTTAAAACATTTACTTAGATTCTCAGTTATAAATACACTATACAGTTTGAAAATGTTGTATTATTGCATGTAACATCACTAGCCTAGACCAACTAAAATTAAAGCAGCAGAGTCATAGCAGCCATAGAAGTCGTACAGAGTTATCTCTGAGCTTGTACTGTGTTTATATACAACAGCTGACAAATGTCATGACAAACAACAACAGCATCTGAATCCAAAAGTGGGATAAAAGGTCCAATGGTGGGTCCAAACAGCAGGCATCATGACAGACATGATAAGGGCTCTAATATGTTCTCACAAAATTAATTTTACAGGTGCTTTCAAGCATCAGTGTGATAATGCCTGTCAAATGGAAGTAATGCATAAACAATAAAAACTGATATCCTTAAAACACTTATCTGATCACAGTTTTCACTGCAGTCATATTAAGGGTTAAACTGTTGAGTGTTCCTGGTCTGTTTATTTTGAGATTCAAGATGAAGAATATAGCTTATGTACAATTCATTACTGTGGCACAGTTCTTTTTTGGTTCTGAATCACTTATTCCTAGTGTAAAGTGGCATTATGCCATTATTATAATGAACCTAAATGCCAAGAGTGATTTTTATTCAGTGTTAAAGTTCTTCCTTAAGAAGTAACTTACACTGATCCTATACAGAAACTTCTACAACCAGACAGGTTGACAATTCTTCATTTCTGAGTATTTAACACTTGCCATAATTTTATATAAATACTTTTTTGATTAAACCAAAATAACAGATATAAAATATTTTAAATATCTTCTCACTAATTCTGAGTACCACGTTTTTGTTCTTGAGCATATTTTTCAAACAGAGAAAAAAAAACAACTTTATATTACTACACAAAGACATTTTGACAGTACATTTTAATGGAAATTCTTGATGCTAGCTTTGCTATATTCTGATAGGAAATGAAAACTTGTATGCTTTTATAAATAATATTTTTCAAAATTTTCTAATTTTGCTTAGCTGTAAGGAAGTTTGATATAAGAAGGACATGGTCTTAATGTCTCAAACCTTCCCCAAAATTTAAAAAGCAATTTGAGTGGCATATGAAAAGCAAGTTAAATAGAGTTAATTAATGAGTCAGTCAATTAAAAATCAGCAATTGATTCAGTCAGTTTATGAGTTTAGTGCTGTGAATATTGATTTTCTGTTTCAATGAAGACACAGAGGTACAAAATTATCAAGTAAGTGGAATTTCTGTTTGATAACATATATTTATAACCTCATGTTTATCAGTGAATGTTCATTATACTAAACATGAAATTTGAAGTTGAAAAAAAAATGTTTTTTTTAAGTGAATTAGACTCAGTAATTTAAAATAATCTGATCACAAACAACAAAACTTTTATGATACTCTGAACAAGTAAATAAATGTTATCCTGTTAAACAATCCTGTCATGCAAACTTGTTTCTTTTGGAGCTACCAGAACTGTATTGTGAAGGTAATTGAACTTTCACTTGTACATTATGTCTGTTAATTTTCATCCAATGATTCCCAATCTTTTAATTATCAATTAATAAAAAAAAATTAGTGAATGTGATGTACACTATGGTCTTGTAACTCTAGAATTTTAATTCTCAGTAAATCTTTATTTTATTAGTCATTGGTATTGGTGTAAAGGTTGATTGTTTCTAAAAATTACAAGTCTTTAATTGTTCTCAACTTTCTACTTTCATAATCAATGCAACTTGCAAAAGGTTTAGGCCTCCTAAATGAAATGTTCTAACTCAGTTTTGCTATGTTTCTATTGTTTCATTCATTTAATGAGGGCAGTCATGACTCAAACTGCTCATATACTTTCCACATGACATTATTTGGGACATAAAAGTACACTATGTAACCGACACTTTATTGTTAATTATATTAATATGTGTCTGTTCTGCATCTTAAATACATACCTATTATTCGCCATTAACCACCAGATGTTTTATTAAACACACATTAACAGGAAGTACAGTTAGTTTAAACAAACTTAGAAACTACTTTCTATATTTCTCACTGGGAGAGAAATATGTTATTTTTGGCAACACCTCGGCAACATCTACAAGGGAGGCATCACTAACTCATCTGTTTTTGTGATACTTTATAGAACATGTAGAACTTCAGATTTCAAGGGTTGGTAGGCTTAGTTATTGATAAACAATGACTATCTATAAACATGGTAATTCAAGATACTAGTCACATTTTTATGGTCATTTTTTATTTCAATGAACTTATACCTTCCTAAAAGATAGAAACTTAAAACTTTTTAGTCTGTTTTAATTTTAACTTTTATAAATGGGTGTAAAGGAATTTATTAAATATAAATGTTTAAAAAATTTTCAATGAAATTTTTTCACTATTTTTTGTCCCTCTTAATGTTCTTAGCTAAGGGCTAAAAAAAATTTAGAACTTGGTGAACTGTAGATTAAACAGTTAACACAATTACATAACACTTGATTCATGAAATATATTTGTGACTAAGAAATTAATTCAGAAATATAAACAAAGATATAAAACCCAGCCAAACATATATACCTAGACGAGCCCAATATTCCATGGGCCAATATTTACTTATGTTTAAATATAAATGTTTTTACTTTTTCATAAACTACATTTTTTTAAGAAACAAAACACAAGCATTGCACATCATGAATAACAGTGAAGGACTAATTTCTTACACACCTTGTCCCCAGATGATGTGGCTGGATTGGCGTAGATGCTTGGCAAGTGTTCTCATCTGGAATATTGGATGAGTTTTTCCCAAACTTGCTATGAGAAAACGAACCTGACTGGTCAAGAAAATATGGTAAAGAGAAGACGACTGATCCAACACCCATAAACAAGATTCCTGGCAAAAGAGAATACTGTTCATACATTAAATCTACTGACAAGACCTTCTGCTGAGTATCATGGCTCAACAGGTTGGCTTTTATATGAAAGGCACAGTAGTGGTCTTAGGTACTATCTATATCATCAATTTTAGTTGAGTAATTTACAAGTAAGGCTTAATAACATGTAATGTTAAACTATTGGCCAGGAACAGCATATGTTGATTTAATCAGCTACAAAACTCACTTTTTACAATCTAAAGATCCATTATATATATGCAGACACACACCTATCATACATTTATATATATATATCTAAATGGAATTATATACTTATCCTTCTTTCCGTAAAGAAAAAACAGAAATCTTATACAGTAATGGACTTTAAACAAAAAATTATGATGATTTATTTTTACCTTACCCAATCCATAAAAGTATTCAAGAAGACATTTTTCTCTTAAAATTGTTTCAACCTATAGTGAGTTTTAAATATAATAAACCTATAGGACCTCTTCTCTCTAACTATAAACAATTCATTGAAAAATGTAATGAAATAGAGGTTCACAACTTACCTTGTAACTGTAATAATGGTGTTTTTAAAGATATTTTTCATAATCATATAGTTACAGAAAACTTAGAAGTTGTCAAAGATAAAGAATTACAATCAATATTAAAGAAAACTATAAAATATAGAATTTTAAAACACAAAAAATGTGAAATCTTCAAAGCCTTGGAAAAAATATCGATGATTATATTATTAAAATAAATAAACAATCCCATTATTTGTTGTGCTTCTTTTTTGAATGGAAATTATATTTTATTAATTAAACAAAAAATTGATTCAGAATCTCCAACTTATCTTAAAATAAATTATGTATTTCTTTCAATGTCTTTAAAAATGAAGTAAAAATATTATTACCCCGATTGATAAACTGCTTGTAATATTGGTTTTGTGTGTAAAAAACTATATGCACAAATTTTACTTAATGAAATTGACAGTACAAGAGCTGTTACAAAAAGTAATTTGAAGAAAAATAATGCTATAACTAATTTAAGGAAGGCTATTAAAAAATGAATATTCATACAGATTATTCTTGTATGAATTTACCATTTTTATATGTAATTCCAAAATTGTATAAAAATCATGTGAAGTTAGTATTATTAGTAATTATTTAAGTAAAGTTATCAAATCTGTTTCCATAGTAGTTTAAAATATTTTAGATGTTATGTTTGAAATTGTAAAAACACACATTCTTCAAATAACTAGAATAATTATTTTTAGATTATTAAAAATAAGATTGTGGTTTTGGAATATTTAAATAAATGAAATTCCTCAAGAGCTGCCAGTTCTATCTTTACATGCAACTTTATTACTTTGTGTACCAAAATAAACCTAAAAGATTTAAAGTGGATTTTGAATGATTTGTTTGATAATTTTAGAAATAATTATACCGAAATTTAAATTTAATAAAATTCAGTGTAAAAATATAATCAATTTCTGTATTTATAATAATTATTTTACTTTTAAGTTGCAAATGTATTAACAAAAAAGTGGGTATTCCAATGTTAATGAACTTCTCTTCAAATATAGCCAACCTGTATCTGTTCTTTCATGAAAACTAATTTTGAAGAAGACTTTAAACCTAACTTATACATTTACATTTTTTACTTCACAGATAATTTAATAACCATAACTAATATGAAGTTTTTTTACCAAACTTAATGTATTCAACAGAACTTACAACAGAAAGAAGTAATAATAAGGTATCATGATAATTACTTAGATATGGATATTACTTCTATAGAAGGCAAAGTGAAATTGGCTATTTTTGATAAGAGAAGGGAATTTAAGTTCCCCATTCTTGGTCTGCCTACACCTAACAATGTTATTCCATGTACCATGGTAAAAGATGTTATTATATCTCAAATAAAATGGTTCTTAATAATCTGTAATAACTGTATTATTATTTTCTATAGTTAATATTTTGTTACTATAAAATAAACTGAAAAATAACATATAAAAATATAGGCAATTAAAGAAATACCTTATTTTATTTTTAAAATAATATAAATACAAAAATATTATAGAAACTAAATTAATGATTAAGGAAAGTACCTTGTAAAAATAAAATTAAAATAAAGATGGTATTGAATACTTTGATTTATAAACAGCTTATAATATTTTTTGATTAATTTTATTTAGTATACCTGAATAGAAAGACTAATTTGAAGTAGCTTGGATTGTCTTTCTAATCCCGAGTTATATTTAAATAAATATTCAAGAGAAAGGAAAGAGGTTGGGAGCAAGACCTATATAAGAATTTTTAAGGTAGGTTATATAGTTCTATTTATTTATATTTAATAGCTTTTTGTAAGGGTGGAAGTGGGAGTTTAATTAGTATAAATGTTAGAGTAGTTTCATTTCTACATCAGTACAACTGGCTATAGAAATTGAAAGGTAGTAGAAGCTGAGATCTGGATGTAAACATTCAGTCTCATACCCTCATTTGCTTTTCATATGTTCATTTGATTTTCCATGATGGTTGATTAATCTAACATTAGCTATGGATTTTGTTTTAAAGATGGAATATCCCCAACACATTTTGATGCTATTACCACAGACAATATCCACTATGACAATAACTTGACAACTTGGACCACTGGACCAATAAGGGTAATCTGATACATATATACATATCCCTACTCATACATTTATATATATTATAACCCATAAACAAAACACATTAAAATTAAACAAAATACACTGCATATTTTTAAAAGGATCCTTGAGTACAAGCTACAAAGTGGGATTATAAAATGTATCCTACATTTTGAAAGTGACTAAGAAATAGGACCCACACTGTGGTGGGGATACACTGTCTATCTGTCTTAACCACCAATTCGTTAGTTTCAGATAAGAGAAGAAATTAGGAAAGAGAGATGTGGGTGCTCAAGCCCACAATGTCCCACATCTATATCACCCTTCACTGCCTGCAGAAAATTGTAGGGAAATGACTGCTCCTCCAAGTTAAAATAAGAATATCAAAAACACAAACATAAAAAGATGAAAAATAAATAAATAAAATTAGGAAAATAAGGTACCACCAGAAACATTTCAGGATTCATCCTTTTACTTTAGTTAAGATAACTATATTAGAAATAGTTCATGAAGACATCAATAGACTCGAAGAGAAAACTTTTACATTTTAAAACTAAAATCATTATATCCTTAAGATTTGAATAACCAAATGATAATGATGTTGCTTTTATGTAAATAATAATTGTTCTAAACAGCCTGGCATATCCCAATTGTTAGGGTATTTAACTTGCAATCTGTGGGTCACAAATTTTTAAGTCATAAAACATGTTTGCCCTTTCAGCCTTGAGGCGAATATAAGGAGATGGCTAATCTCATGACTTGTTGGTGAATTGAAAGCAGGTGTTCTTGACTAGCTGTCCTCCCTCTAGTCTATTATATCAAAATTAACCCTTAAACAGCAGGAATGTTGTAGGTAGTGGCATCAATTGATGATGGCTGCCATTTAAGGGTTAAAGATGGAGCTAGTGTAGTATTACTGTGCAAAATTCAATGAAACAAATAGAAAGTGTAACAGCTAAAGCTATGAAAACCATATGTCTTCCTGACACTTGCTTCCTATTTCTAAGGTTTCTTTTTAAGTCTAAACAGAACTTTTTAAGTCTGTACTGTAATAAATAACTCACCTTTTCCTATCCATACAGGAATATGGCGATGACCACCAAAATAGCTGACAAAGATAATGGCCAACAAGTTACCAACTTCAAAGGTACTTGCTATAGCTCCTGAGATCCTGCTGGGGATATCAAATCGCTTCTCTATTGTGGTGATTACACTTGGAGAAGGAGAAAGTGAAGTTTATATTTGAAACTGTATGAAATATTTAATACTTTCTGTTACTGGTATGAAGAGTCAATCTCTTTATAATGAAAAACATTATGACAAATTTTATTTTTGAAAATAGTTTCAAACTCTCCACAGAGAAGACAATATCCATGTTAAAAAATAGAGATTTGGATCTTTTGAAGAAAATTATGAGCTTAGTGGTTCAGTTTTTGCAATATTTTTAAAGTTTGCTGTAGTGTAATAAATACTTATAATTTAATTATAAATTATAATTACCTATTTATAGTAAAATTATAAATACCTATAACTAAAAATAAGTTGCTTCTAAATAAAGTGGCTATTACAGCTTTTTTTTTTAATTCTAAAGACAGAATAATTTTATGTACATATGTGTGTGTAAGTTTTACAATTTGTGTACAAAACTGTATAAGAATAACTCTTTGGAGGGCTAATTTCCTACTGCCCATACCTGAAGTACAAAAAATATTGTGGAACATGCAAGTATATCACTTATCACTTATCAGCTACATTTTCTTCAGGCTTCACTAATGAACTATTTAATTATTCAAAACACATTCAGCATTGTTACTGAATTAGGCTTAAGATAGTGGCTAACCAGAGGTCAAATGACAAACGTTTACCTGTTGAAGTAGCCTGAAGAAAGTGCTTGTTGCAGAATTACCAAAATACAAGCAAGGAAGACAAACATATTTATGCTTGCAAATCGCTGAAGACATAATGGACGGAAATTTAGTAAACCACAGTCCCTCTCACCTGGTTCTTCTCTTTCTGTGAAACAGAATTTTTTTGACAACTAACATTGAATTAGCACTAAAAAGCTAGAGTTACTAATTCACAAACATAGTCACTTCATCAGTAAAACTTTGAAATATTAAAAAATTCCTCTTTGTAATTTTTACCTAAAACCTCATGAATAAGACTAACTTGCTAGACAATGTTTTTCAAAGGCCTGTCTTGATTCATCTTTAACATTACAATAAAGATACAATTTCTAGTTTGATAAACATGCATTATTAACTGTTATTTATCATTTATTATATTACTGTGTAGCCATTTCAGATCTGCACAATATTCTGAGACTCAGTCTAATCTAAGTAATGCAGGGATGGCTTAATCAACTGTTAATTTTTGTTCTAGAATTCCCTTCTAGCCAAACTTTCTTATACTGGAACTAACAGAATTTTCTATTCTTTCAGTTTTTAAGCTAAACTATTTCCAAGCACATTTCTTAAAATGAAACAATGTAGCATCTCAGAAAGTACTGAATGTTAGTCTGGCTGTACCCCATAAAATTAAAAAAGTCTGTTACTGACCTCTAAGCTTCTTCTGTAAATGCAGACGTTCCACCTTGTCAGTTGCTTTCACAAATTCATAGACACTGTTACAAGTCATGTGAGATAGTTCACCCTGTAGCGTCTCAGTAGCATACACGTCGCTTCCACCGTGGTGGCTATACAAACCCATGCTAGTGTATAAGGACAGGTCCCGTGAAGTATTGCTACCAGCACTTTTGGTCCGTTTGTGGCCCTTCCAGTATTGCAAGGCTTCCTCTTTTGACAAGATCCCCCCTGATCCCCCATTGCTTAAATCAAAACAGCTAGATGTCATTGTTACAGACAAATACACCCACACTGTAATTAGTGTTACAGGATCTTTAATCAAAGTAGAACAGCTGCTTAGCATAAAAACTGTTCATCAGTCATTGTCTTGAGTGGAACACTTTTCCTGAAAAGAGAATAATTACATCAAATGTATGGAACACATTAATTCATAATGCACAGAAATCCTGTAACAACATAGATTTATAGTGTATAGAAATCCTGTAATGACATATAAATAACATAAATTAGGAGGTGCAGCTGCATGAAATGTATGATTTAAAAAAACAACGTTACACACATGTATAACACATCATTAGATTTAGATTAAACAGTACATGATCACTGTTCCTTTCTATATAAAATATTTATTTATTGACAGATCTTCAGATCTCAGTATATATCCCTGCAGGTAATTGATACAAGTTGATGTAATTCCATAGTACTAACTAAACAAATATTTTTGTATACATTTTAACAATGAATTCAACCTAAAAGGAAAACCTCAACCACCAACATTTAATGAATAAAAGACCAGTGTAATATCTGTTTGTTTGGACAATATCCTGAAAAGCTACAAATTACTTTTAAACTGAAAATAAAAGATTTTTTCTAACTTGCACTTTGTGCACTCAGCTTATCATAATAAAGAACAAATATCTTGTCCTTTGTTTCTTAGTGAATTAATGGAAGTGACACAAGGAAAGAAAACAGTAGAAAAATAGAACTAGTTACTTTGTACATAGTCCTAATTGTTATTAAGTATGCGTAGTAAGAATCTGATAAAATGGCATTATTCCTAAACATAGTAATAATGTACTTAACATATGCATAACCATAATCATAATATCATACAGATCACACAATTATTTATTTTATACTTAAACTTTGTAATTTAGTATTGGGATCTTCTATTTGGAATATAAAAATGTCAAATATTTTTGGCTTGTGAGAATCCTGCATGAATTTTTACACATCTAACTTGCCACACTGCACCTTTGTATCAGAAATGTTAAGTTATTTACATTACCAAAATATATGTACATATGCACGCACACATATATTTCTTTCTAACACCTCTGTACAATAAGGTTCTAACAAGAAGGAATTCCTCATTTATGTAAACACAGTAGTTAACTTATGTGAACTATCAGCCTTTGTGTACATAATATCAACTGGATAAAGAACTATTGTAAACTATATGTAAATGTAGTAGTTAACTTATGTGAACTACCAGCCTTTGTGTACATAATATCAACTGGATAAAGAACTATTGTAGACTATATGTAAATGTAGTAGTTAACTTATGTGAACTATCAGTCTTTGTGTACGTAATATCAACTGAATAAAGAACTATTATAAACTATACGTAAACAGAGTAGTTAACTTATGTGAACTATCAGCCTTTGTGTACATAATATCAACTGGATAAAGAACTATTGTAACAAACTCCTTAACATAATTTTCTTTGAACCATAGTTCCTATAAGAAAATCCACCTGGCCAACATGTATTAATATAGTCAATTAATTGTATCTTAAATAAATGTTCAGCAATAATAGTAACTTGCACCTCGAGAGAGTGCTATCTGTATTTTACACAGTTTAATATGTGTGCTACATTTATAAGTACTTTGTGAACCCTGTACTTGTATGTAATAAGTTCAACAATATGAGCTGTAAGCACCTCCATGAAATCAAGCAGCAGTTTATTAACTTAATCTTAAGTTTCATAGAAATGTACTTTTTATCTTGATGTTACCATACAACTTTATTTATTCTTAATATAAAAATGTTTAAAATACACTACTTAAATCAAATAGCATACTTCCAGAATACCAGAAGCAGAATCAGTAACCATGTGATCACCAATTTCAGTAAGTAAATATTTCCATAACTTCCATTTTTAACCAATTTTTCATGTAACTCTTGTTAAACTAACAACAAGCGGAACACTGAGATTCCACTCACATCTACACAGCCTGAAATATGTTTCATGCAACTTGTAATTAATCTGTTATTTACTTAAAGAACTTTTGGTAAAAGTATTTAAATGTTAAACTACAGAAGAATTTCAAAAATCAAGAGTCAAAACAAGCAACTAAAACAAAGATTCAGATGTAAGAAAAGGCTACTACAATCTTGTTCTTCATTCACAGGAACAAAATTCCTTGTACGAATTGTACAGTGGTGATTCAAATACACTATTCTTAGAACTGGTATCTTAGAAAAAAATCAACCATGCTTTAAACAGTGTTTCATAACATATTCTGGTTACAAGTAAAGTCACAGGCCGTGAGATTTTTTCATATTTCTATTCTTAATGAAGTTAATTGTGCATACCTAGAAATATCATCTTAAATTCTTCAGGCAATGTATTAATATCAAAATGAGTTGATATGGTTATTTCAAAGTTACATATTTCTCTGAAGAACTACCATGTGTGCCTTTTCCATCATCTACATATGTATACACAGCAGTCTCTGTGTCTTTGTATACAGTGTTATACTAACCTTGACTAAAGACACTCTATTTGTTGAAATAAGTGTAATACAGCTTGTTACTACCTGCATCCATCACCTATGAAAATACATTTGATTATGGAGGGAAAACTCCTATAAAAACTTTTCAAGCACAGGGTAGCTTTAAAAGAAGCTTTCTACAAAACATTATAAAGAGCATTAACCTTACCAATGTATAAATCTAGTATAACAATTTAATATTATATAAACTTTATTAATGCATGCTTCATGTATCATGATGTAATCTTACACAAACCATATGAATGTATACCAGCACAAGTAAACTCCTAACTCAACCAGGCACTGTATACATTTGATATATACCAACACAGGTAAACACCTCACTCAACCAGGCACCTTTTACGCATTTACTTAATGTATACCAACATAGGTAAACATCTCACTCAAACAAGCACTGTATGCACGTATTTGATGTTCACTGAAGCCTCAGCACAAAAGCCAAAATCTCATCTCCTATTCTTTCAAAAGGTAATTACAGTTCATTTAAGTTCCCAAATTTACTATGTCTACTTCTAATATTCCATAGTAACAACAAAAATGTACATCTGTTTGACTTGTTTAGACCTGTAAACTTTAGCTCAGTTTCAAATATTTTAGAAATTGAATGTTAGGAAATATCTTTCTAAACTGGAAACTTACCTTTTTAACAAACATTTTCTACATACTCTGTTTTTAAAGCTAGTTTTATTATTGTTTTAAAACGGAAAGGATCTGGCAAATACTTGCATCAAAATTCGTCATGCTACAGCATTGATGCCAAATATAGTACTTAAGAGAATCTGGTTACAAACGAAGGTTACTACTTAATATGTATTCTTAGTATTAATAGCATTAGGAATAGCTGTGAGGTAGAAATGCTAATCTAGTAGCTGACAAAGTATAACATAACAGTAGGTTTTGG
This sequence comes from Tachypleus tridentatus, assembly GCF_004210375.1. Taxonomy (NCBI): domain Eukaryota; kingdom Metazoa; phylum Arthropoda; class Merostomata; order Xiphosura; family Limulidae; genus Tachypleus; species Tachypleus tridentatus. Next base: position 164,479,588 of record NC_134831.1, on the reverse strand, counting down.
AAATATTTGACTATGTAGATATATCCTCACCAGCACTATATAGACTGTCTTCTACATTCAAGAGACTTATAAACAGAACACACAAATTCAGGAGTTAACTTGTTAACTGTAGGAGCCCTATAGAAATTATACTGAAGCAACATCATTAGAGCTGAACAAAACACACAAATACAGGAGTTAACTTAGGAGTCCTACAGAAATTATACTGAAGCTACATCATTAGAGCTGATTGTTGAGTACACATAAATAATGTTTGTTCAAAGAACAACCTCATTAACAAAGCTGGACAAGTTCTGTACTACAATGATCTTATGGTAAGATAAGATAAAGTGGTAACTTAAAAAACACAAGCTCCATCTTCATTGTTTAAGTCGTGTTTAATATTAGGATAGATGTAGATAATAACAATATATAAGAATACGTTTGATTAAAACCGTAAAGTATTTAAATGCACTAATACATGTACACGTTTTCATGTGAACAAAGAAGTGATAGTACCTTCCCTGTTTATGTATATCCTTTAAATTTGTGCCATGAATTACACTATCTTGGTAGATTTTGTTTAACACAAAAAAACATGTAAATGTGCATATATACATACATATATTTCACAAATTGATATTCCAGTTTGACAACAATATTAATATGGAGTGTAATTTTACTATATGTATCTAGTAATCAAATTAAGTCAGTCCAGTTTCTTTCCTGGCAAACTTCACAAACAGAATCAGTTTTTATACAAGTATCCAGATTAAAAATGACATTAAAAAAATTTCTCTAAAACTCAAAATATATTTTTAACACTGAAAGTATGTTATAAGTTATTAAAATATGACACCTCTCTCCGATTGGCTTTAAACACTTCATAATATCTTCATAACAAATATGTGAAGAAATTTAACAAAAAAACACATCTACACCAAGTTCACGACTAATCTTCTGGCAACTTCCACTACAAAGTTAAGTTTCTCTTTAATGATCAACCCTCCATAACTACCCATTAAGATACCAGACTGACAAATATATAAAAGAAGTTGTTACACCCTGGGAAAGTTTAATGCTATTTCTGGCAAAGAGCAGGCAAATTCCACAATGGAACAATCTACTTGTGCAGACCCCACACTAAGACAGACAGTTGGAAAAAGTACTAACAGCACTAAAATAACTACATCAAGTCATACTGAAGCCATCATGCTGTTTCAAACTTGATAGCTTAAACCTTGTAAATGTTAACAGAAACATTTGATTCTCACAATGTCCTTTCAAGAGTGGATGTGAGGTTAATTTTTCTGTTTGTTTTTTTCCTTTTTCATTGTGCTGAAACATAAAGGTAAATTATTGTCTAAGATGTTCTGGACTATAACAGCATTGTGTATATATATCAAAACAAAACATCTGTTATCAAACAAATTTTGTGGGCCAGAAAAGTATCATTAATCTGAATACAGTAGCCCTTAATGACAGTTATCAGTGTTTCTCTTTGTTAATACCTTCTTCATTAATTATAAAGTATTTGTTATGAGAAGAACAATCAAACTTTCCATACTTTCTTATATATTCAATCTTATTTGCTGGTAGTTTTAATTATAGTAAAACATCAAATTATATTTTGATGTTAATAAAAGAACCTATTACTTATTTTAATAAATAAAATAATCAAAATAGAAATACATTTTAAAGGTTAATAAAACACAGCTACTCAAGATAAAAGTACATTTTAGGAGTTAATAAACAAAGCTAATCAAAATACTAAGAAAAGAGAAAAGAGATACCTGCAGTAAAAGTTTGTGTGCAGAACTCAAATTAATATCACACTGATACTGAAAATTTTAATTCTAGATAAGGTTTTATATTGTGTATATATGCAAACTAATTCAATGAAAATTTTCCAAATGTGTTTATCGCTCTAAGACTTCTATTAATTTTGTCCATTAGTATAGTAAGTGAAAAAGTATGATAAAAAACATTTTTATGCTCCACAACAACACAAAAGAAGTTAAAGTCTAGCTACAATATGTGTAGAAAATGAAATGGGCAGAGAAGTTACTATGTACAGACTAAGGAAAAGATTTGCCATTTTAAAAGAGTCCACAGTTTCATTTTCTAATGATTCATTTATATTTTTATGTGTATTTTTCCTCTTCTACATACTATTTTTGTTATGTTTATTGGAAATTAAAAAAAATATATTAAATTTTGTAAGCCAGTGAAATAAAAACTAAAGTATAGTAGTTTGAAAAAGGACACAATTCTTAATTTTTGAAGCAGCATTATACAAAGGAAGGTAGATATCTATAGAGTAGTAACTTCAACACTTACCAGCACAAATCACACAAGTTTTAAACACAAGTAGTACTAATATGTTAAGTACATGTACTAAATCAACTCTTCCTTACATAATAAGCAACTCATACATTCTTCCTTACATAACAAACCTCTCTTGTTGGATCGTTACCTTCTTGTGGTGAGAGGGCTTGCATGTGCTTGTGATCCTGAGCACGATCATTGGGAGCCTTGTGCTCCTGGTATGGTCACCCATGATGGCAAAGTTGAGAATGATGTTCCTGACAAAGAACGATCCAACCCCCAGTCCCCAACAGCCAATCCTGATGAAAGGGTGGGTGAGGGCTACAATAGTTCATCAAATTCCAATCGTCTTGGTTTCCTTGCCATTGGACTCAACTTGTTGACTGTCAAGGACCATGCATCTGCTGGTGTGTAACATCACTGACATGTTAAATCAACTCGTGCACAGGCATTTTCCAAGTTTAACAAAGTTTCCTGAGCATGAAACACAACTCAAGTCTTGCAGTGATTGGCTATAAGCAATGGAGGCAGAATTGTGAATTTGGAAGCTTCTAGTTCAGACTCGGCTCACAAGTGGTGGATGTATGATTCAGTTGTTAAGGTCTTGTTTAGAAGCAGGGGAGCTCTTTAGCAGTAACATCCATGGCTGAGCAGCCCTTTTTAGGATCCACTCTGCTCACCCCACATGGGAAGGAGGCTGGAAAAGGTGTCCTAAACAGTCTGCTTAGTTTCATCTGCCTTGGATAATTGTGTCTGAGAGAATCACCATCTTGTGGTCAAAACACACAAATGCTAAAATTCGGAACCTGGAACATATGAATGCTTATGGACATGGACAACTCTAACCAACCTGAAAGGCACACAGAGCTAGTCTCTTGTGAAATTGGGAGATTCAGTCTCAACATCATAGCTCTCAGTGAGACCAGGAGATTGAGAGAAGGACAGCTGAGGGAGGATACACTTTCTTCTAGAAAGGGCATCTTCCTGAAGAGTCTCGGATTCATGGGATGGGTTCTGCCATCATGAACACTCTTCTTTCCAAGCTGATGGAACTACCTGTTGGTATCAATGAATGACTGATGACCCTGCAACTCCATCTTGCCACAAACCAAAAGGCAACAGTCATCAGTGCCTATACTCCCTCCTTCGATGCTGATGACAACGTGAAAGAAGCTTTCTATGCCCAGCTGGACTCTATCCTTTCTAGCACACTAAAAGAGGACAAGATCATCTTCCTTGGAAAGTTCAATGCCAGAGTAGGGAGAGAATACGATCTCTGGAAGAGCACCATTGGAAGGAATGGCATTGGGAATGTTAATTTCAACGGAACTCTCCTTCTGACCAAATGTGTGGAACACAATCTTGCCATCACCAATAGTCTGTTCTGACAAAAGAACAAATAGAAGGTTTTGTGGCAACATCCTTGTTCCAAATGCTGGCACCTGATTGATTACATCATTGTGAGGACCAGAGACCAAAAGGATGTTCTTCAGACTAGAACCACGACTGGTGCTGATGACTGTTAGACCAATCACCACCTCATTTGGTACACCATGAAATTTCAGGTCAGTCCAAAACATCTACTCTGAAAGAAGCTGGCAATAAAAAAATTAAACCTTGCAGCCCTGAAGAATAGTGAGAAAACAGAACTTCAATTACAGCTCAAAAAGAGCTTCAAAAAGACTACCTAAACAAGAGTGAACATCATTGAAAATTAATGAAGAATGCTATCATATCAACTTGCACCCAAACAATTGGCCACCTCTCCAAGAAGAACCAGGACTAGTTTGATGAAAATGATGAGGAACTTAAACGACTCATTGACAATAGGCACTAAGCTTTAAGAGCTCTACAAGCCAATCCTAACACAGTGGAGAAGCACGCAAGACACCAGAAATGCTGGGCTATCCTACGTAACACAACCCAAAAATTGAAAGATCAATGTTAGAGAAACAAAGCCTGAGAAATCCAGCAACTTGCTGATATCAGCAACATCAGGGGTTTCTTTGCTGCCACCAGAGTTATCTATATAACAACTACAAATAATAAGAACTCCACTGCATAGTCAAGATGGGGCAACTCTCCTTAAAACTGATAAGGAGATCAACCGACAATGGAAGGAGCATTTCAAAGAGATCCTCAATTGCCACCCAAATGCCGACAAGGATGCTGTGCTCCAGAACATCCCACACCAGCCTACTGAAAACACTCTCAGCAAAATCCCGACTGTAGAAGAAATGAAAAGCACTATTATGAAAATGAAGAACAACAAAGCTGTAGGAATCGAATATATCTGAGCTGAAATATTCAAAGAAGAGAGACTGCTGATCCAACAACAGCTCCACCAGCTAATCACCAAGATCTGGGAAACTAAGACCATTCCTTTGGACCTGAAAAATGCCCTGGTGGTCTCCATCTACAAAAGAAGGGGGGATAGATCGGGCAGCAGAAATTATAAAGGCATCTCACTTCTATCCAATGCTGGTAAAATCTTGACAAAGATTCTCAATGATCGACTGAAGCCTCTGGCTGAGAAGATCATGCCAGAAATCCAGAGTAATTTCTGACCATCAAGAGGGACAACAGATATGATTTTCATTGCCTGTCAACTACAGGAGAAGCCTCTCTACATGGCCTTCATTGATCTCACCAAGGCCTTTGACAGCATGTACCATGGATTATTGTGGAAGATACTTGCTGCCAGTGGATGCTCTGTAAAGTTCATCACCATCCTGTGCCTCCTCCATGATGGAATAATGGCAATAATTCAAACTGATGGAGGACTAACAAAAATCTTTTCCTGTCAACTCTGGAGTGAAGCAAGGCTGTGTCATCACACCAAACCTCTTTACTAGTTTCATTTTTGCCATTATGTATTTCACAGAGACAAAACTACCACCAGGCATCGAGATCGAATACAGGACAGACAAAAAATTCTTCAGGCCTAGCCACTTCAAGACTAAGAACCGAACACCACTGACCTTTGTGATCAACCTGCAGTATGCTGATGACAATCAAGTGAATTTTTCAGTGAACAAGAGCTTCAGGACTTCCTTAATGCTTTTGACTTTGCCTATCAAAAAGTGGGACTTTCTATCAACTTGATCAAGATCCAGATTCTCCATCAACCAGCACTTGCAATGGTCAACTCTGTATCTCCTGCTGTCAAGTTAGAAGACCAGCTCCTAGAAAACATCAGCAGTCTTTGCTATCTGAGAAGCCATCTCTCATCCTCTGGAGATATTGACTGAGAAATCCAGTATTGTCTCAATTTGTGCAGGAACTGCCTTTGGACATCTCGGAACACAAGTTCTCCAGGATCAAGACATTAGGACAGTCACCAAAATGCTTGTATACAAGACAGTTCTTATTCCCACCCTCCTGTACGGATCTGAAATGTGGGTCATATATCATCAACACCTGAACCAGCTGGAACACTTCTCCAGAGTATCTTGAAGATCAAATGGGAGGAATACAGAACCAACCTCAGCATCCTTAAAGAAGCCAAGATTAGCTATATTAAAGCCACCATCATTAAGAGCAGCCTCTGATGGACAGGCCACATGCTCCAAATGGATGACAGCTGACTCCCAAAACAACTCCTGTATGGTCAATTGAAAAATGGGAATCAAATGAGAGGAGGACAGAAGAAGCAGTTCAAGGATGGCCTGAAGATAACACTCAAGAGTTGCAACATTGATGTTAGCAATTGGGAAACTCTCGTTCATGACTGAAACATCTGGAGATCCCTTTTCCATCAGAGTGCAGTATTATTTGGGTCATCAAGAAGACAACATTTTGAAGAGAAGCATGAGAAGAGGAAACAATGTCATCTACTACTGCAACCTCTTTGTCCCTCAGAAGACCTGTGCAGCAAGGATTTGCTTCATTAGCCATCTCTGGACCCAAGTATGAACTTGAGGGATCGCCATGACGATGACATAACAAACAATTCAAACAACTATTCCTTACATAAACAACTCATACAACTGTTACTCATATAATAAACTGCTGATACTGTTGTTACTTACATGACAAACAATTCATACAACTGCTTTTTTATGTAACAAACAACTCATACAACTGTTCCTTCCATAACAAACAATTCATACTACTGTTTCTTACATAACAAACAGCTCATACAACTGTTCATTACATAACAAGCAACTCACACAACTGTTCCTTACATAACAAACAACTCATACAACTGTTTATTACATAACAAACAACTCACAGAACCATTTTCTACATAGCAAACAGCTCATACAACTGTTCCCTACACTGAAAACAACTAATACAACTGTTCCTTATATAACAAACTATTCATACAGCTGTTCCTTACATAACAAACAATTCATACAACTGTTCCTTATATAATAAACAATTCATACAACAGTTCCTTACATAACAAACAATTCATACAACTGTTCCTTAAGTAGCAACTCACACAAGAATTCCTTAAATAAGAAACAACTCACATGAGTGTTCCCTACATAACAAACAACTGATAACTATTCCTTGTATAAAAAACAACTTATACAACCATTATTTACATAACAATCAACTTATGCAGCTGTTCCTTATACAAAAAACAACTGATACAACTGTTTCTTATACATAAAATAATTCATACAACTGTTCTTTACATAATAAACTTCACACTACTGTTCCTCATATAATAAACTATTCATAGTGCTGTTCCTCACATAACAAACAGCTCACAGAACCATTCCTTACATAACAAATAGCAGTTGTTTCTTACATAACAAACAACTCATACAGTTGTTTCTTACATAATAAAAAGCTAATACAACTGTTTCTTATATAAAAATAAACTCATACAACTGTTCTTTACATAATAAACTCCCTTTACAACTCCAGAAGTGTTGTATAATATTTATGAGTTGGTGAAAATAAAACAACTTACGAGAGTCGATTTAAACGCACCGCCTCTTCTCTTAACAGCCGTGCATAATCATGACTTGAGTCTAGCTTGTAAAAAAATAGTTTGTACCACGTTACAGAGAATTGACTTCAAGTGCGCACATGCATGACCTTTTCAAGAAACATATGATAAAGTCTTCAACACAACCCGTGGCGATTGGTTAAAGCTTATTGTGACACTTTCTTAAGTGAACTAAACCTGCTCTAATAGTAAATGCAGTTTCTATGCTTTATACTATTATGTCAGCATATACGCATACAACATTCAGTGATGTGTACATATTTTTTTAGATAATTATACAGACTTGCGCGCACCAGCTATATAGCATCCAATCAAATAAGAATTAAAGCTAAACACAGTTTTTGCTTTTGTCAATAGTAACTGGTACACGATTGGCTAAATATACCCTAAAGTTTAATGTCGAGATACATGTATATATATGTATACTGTAGTTTCAAGCAGGATCATAAGTAATTTACTATAGGAGCAATCCCAGTATTTATAGAACATTCTATTGTTATAAATTAAAACGCATTCAAGTATCCATATGCATTTCTACCGCACACAAAAAAGAAAAAAATACCTAAAACTGTTACTAGGCCAGAATAGAGTAATATAATTTAAAAGATTTTCAGAGTTCAACAGCTGACTTAATACGTGTACTAGTAACAGTCTACTCAAAACTGTATTTATAATTTGTTTTGAAAACGAGATCAGCTTTGCAGTACTTTTTAAAATTAAAGACTGCTTTAAATAGTATAAGAGACTTACACTCACCATTTTGTTAACAAAATAATTCATTTGTTAAATTATCTCTAAGAGCATCCTTAAATCATTGAACTTCTTTTTCAATAACGTTTCATGAGAAACAAAACAGTGCAGTACGTAACACGTCACTTCGTATCATGCTAAACAAAGCATGCTAAAGATGCTAAAAAACGACATCTACTGTTGAAAAATATCACTAATTACCCCCTTTATGTATACGTAAACTATATCTGAAACATTATCGTGTTAAAAAATCGTTACTTTAATTCTGATGAACTGAGACGTAAATATGATTAAAATATTACACTTACCAACTTAATCCACTTCATACCGTAATATTTGCTGTTGCATGGTTAGTTAATATGAGTAGCATGTCAACTGGGCTAAAGAGTCCCGAAGGTCCACGAAATACCTCGTCGGCGTTGGGTATAGTAAATATAGTGTGGTTGGTATTATTATATACTCCTATTTGCTTTCACTCAAAAGTTTTTTTTCTATCAATAACCTCAGATTATTTTAATTTTTTTCATCTGTATATCATAAAGATATTGGTTTTCTTTCCTGTTTAACTTTGATCCTAAGAGAACCAAAACCAAATGACCATTCTACTCTTACATTAATAGTTTTTTTCTAAGTTCAAAGATTAAAAAAGTAACAATAATTACAAAAAAAAGTTTTTTTTTAAACCAATAAAGGTTTGTTTGTTTTGAGTTTCGCGCAAAGCTACTCGAGGGCTATCTGCGCTAGCCGTCCCTAATTTAGCAGTGTAAGAGTAGAGGAAAGGTAGCTAGTCATCACCACCTACTACCAACTCTTGGGCTACTCTTTTACCAACGAACAGTGAGATTGACCGTAACATTATAACGCCCCCACGGCTGAAATTCAAAAACAAACAAACAAACATATTGACAGGAAATTGTACCATAAATCGGATGAAAAACTACTTCTGAGTAGATATGCATACCATCAATTTTACTTAGAATTCTAGGTTGCCAGATTACTGTTTTGATATTGATTATATATTGGTACATATAGTTTTTATTCGCATCGAACATTGTCAGGTATTTGTGAGAATGTTCTATTGTATAGAATATACTGAAGAATTGAGTGCAATACCCCAGTTTCCATGTGTCGATGTTTTTGTTTTTTTTGTTATAAAATAAACATAGTTATGAAGAGGATATGCCTTCTAATGGGGAGATTGTATTGATATTTATAATTACTAAATAAACAGTGATAAATTTATAGCTATATTCTGACACGTAACTTCAGTCACCTGAATGTAGAGGGCAGAGCGGTTAGAATCTAGGACGTCTTGTTTGGTGATGGGAAGTAAAGGCTTGGAATGAAATGTTTAATTGAGTGTTGTGAGTTTTAAGAGTTAATTTTATGCAGTAATTCAAGAGAGAAGGTAGGGTTTGAAAATTGTATAGAATGTATTAAATGATAACGCAAAAAAGTACTGCTTGTATTTTTTGTTCGTATAAGTTTATATTACTGTATTAGTAAAGTAAAATTTAAGAAGTATTACTAATAGTAATAGTAGTATTACACTAGTATGGCAGTAATACTAGTAAATGTAAACAATATTATTACTAATAGCATACTTATGCTGAATATTTGTATTACAACTGTACAGTGTACTACAGCAACTTGTAATGCAGCAATACTAATAGATTAACTCGGAGATCAACAAAATTAAAATTAGTAGTAAATTATTGAATGTTATTTAATAGTGTTAATAACAACATGCCTAGTTTGTGCGTAATTAAGGATACATTATTCAAGCTTAGTCTAAAAATCCAACTTCAAAGTTATAATTATTTTAAATTGTTATGAAAATGAAATCTACATCCTAGTACTGATCTGTACTATAGTCTATAGCTTGAATGTTTTCTGCTAGTGCTACTGTACTGTCGATTTGAAATTGTGGTGTCTGGTGCTTTAGGTTTAACTTTATCCCTAATATAGTACTGTCTACGATATCCCAGTAAGTTAGTAGTATTTAAGGGGAAAACGTACCTGAATTAATTGGGTAGGTATCATAATACAACTTTAAATCTTGAGTTGTGATTTTAATTACGGGGAAAGATTATCTCATTTCTCTTTGTTCTCAAGACCCAGGTATAAAATCATCAAAACCTTGCAAAAATAGGTTTGGAAATGGTTTTGTGAATTTTATTTAAAACGTGGAATATAAAAGCAATTGTGTGACAGGTTGTTCTCATTGAATATAATAATGCACTTATTAGGCTAAGGATATATAATGCGTAGTAATGAATAAAGTAAGAATTAATTGTATTTTTAGGATAAACCATTATAAGAGAAAGTGTGTAATTGATTTTATATGGTGAAGGTTTAATTTAAAAGTTGTATATGACTAGGCTTTTTGCTATTATTATGGAGAGAAACATAAACTCTTCTTTGATATGGAATCAATCATAGATGCTCATTTTTATTTTCAATATTTTTTTTCTTGCTTTATTTTCTATGTCTAGTATCAGTGACGATAAACAGTATAAATGTGAGAAACACGATGTCATTCTTATGTTAGGTTTCCCTTGAAGTGATTTCCTCTACGTAGTGAGGGGACCTCTCAGAGAAGGTTCTGTACTTTCAGTTTACTTCCTCTGGGGTCTGAACATGCACCCACGAGTTTGCTTTGAATGGTGATTTGTGAAATGGAGGAGAGGATTTTAATGGTTAGCAGGTCCATCTCTAACACACCACTTTGGCCTTGAATTCTTATAAACAGGCAGTCTTGGAATGCTCCTTCCCCAGGATCATTTGGCTGGTCCACTTGGGCTAGAGTTAACCAAGTACCAGTGTTGGATGTTCTCAACAGGTGTTGTGGACATTGTGCATAATATTGGTGTTTGGGTATAGTGTTTACAAAACTCTGGCATTGCTGCAATGCCCTTGTTTGCAGTCTTTCGGCAGTTTTCTTTGTACACAAATGACAGATTGGGTGATGGAAAAGTGCATGGCACTGCTGATCAATTAGCATGTTCCCTCCTTGTCATTACCACTTCATACACCCTTGGAGCCTGTAGTCATGTGTGTTTCCTTGGGTTGCACCATCACTATTTGTTCTCTCTACCTGTGTCCTGGAGAGACCTATAATAAATCAGATCCTGATGCCCTCATTTAACAGTTACTATCTCATCTCCATTTTTAATCCTTGGGAATACTAATGGACACAATCCCCTCTGGGGTGGTGCTGTCATTGATGGGAGGGGTCGTTCCATAGAGCATATGTTCTTGAATCACAACATTTATCTCTTCAGTATTGGTTCTTGTACTTATTTTCATGCACCTAGTCAGTCTTTTACTGCTATTGATCCCTCTATCTGCTCCCCTACATTTTTCTCTTATTTTTTTATGGAGGGTTGACATTAACCCATGGGGGAGTGATTGTTTTCTAGCATCTCTTCTACTACCAGTTCCAAAGTCATATGGGACAAGATTCAGAAGGTCAGTGAACAGTATACTTCTGTCCCCCTTCAATCTTGCTTCCTGATGGCTATGAAGTTGTTGATGACCAGAGTATCACCAATAGCTCTTCTCTTGTATCTAGCACTTTTACTTCATCCTCCACCTTCTTAGTCATCAAGACATGGGCAGAGCAATTGTTTCTTTCCTTTCAGGCTGATCTTCTCTATGACTATGATTGCTCCTTTACACTGGTAGAACTCAAATTTGCTCTTCATTGGTCTGGCAGTACATTAGTTGGACCTGATGGTATTCACTATGAGATACTGTGCCATCTCTCTCCTGCCTCTCTGCTACTCTTCTGGTTGTTTTTAACCAGTTCTTGCAGGAGAATTATTTTTCCTGATGCTTGGCAGTGGGCTATTGTCCTCCATTTTTCAAGCCTGGGAAGGATCTCAAGATGTCTTCAAACTACTATCCAGTTGCTTTTACAAGCTATCTCTGTAAGATCTCGTCGATGTGGATTCCTGTACGTAGTGAGGGGACCTTCCAGAGGAGGTAAACTGAAAGTACAGAACATCTGTGTGTTTGCTAAGCATGGTGACCCATAAAGGGGAGGAGAGGATCTTGGTGGTTGAGGGGTCCAACTCCAACACACCACTTTGGCCTTGAATTCCTGTAGATGGGCAGTCTTGGGGTGCCCCCTCCCAAGATGAATTGGCTAGTCTATTTGGGCCAGGGTCAACGGAATGCCAGCATAGGACATCCTCAACAGGTGTAGTGGACATTATGTCTGATACTGATGTTTTGGTATAGTATTCATGAAACCCTGGTGTTACTGCAGTTACTTTATATGGCACTGTAGTGCATCCCCTCATAGAGCTCCATGGTGGGTGGGTTTAGGGGGCACCAAAATATTCTTTTTGTTATTATGGATACTGTTCAAATAAAAAAAAATAAGTACGACAGCATAGAGAAAAATCCGACTACTGGCAAACAACCGTGCATTGAAGTCTGTATGGTCAAACTCACAACTTGAATCTGTGCCATGAATTTTAATTATATATTCTTTAACTGAAAAACTCTTAGGACAGATGTTTCCATTTTTTATTCAGAAAGGCTTGCTGGCTCACCTAAATTGGTAAAAAAAATTATGGTCTAGGGACATTTTGGTGGAAACAGCTTCATCACAACATTTTAAACTCCTCTTGAAGTTGAAGGCCATTTGTGATATACCCATTGAGGTTACTTCTCATTGTACTTTAAATTCTTCCAGAGGAGTTATAGTTGAGAGGGATTTAAAGACCCATTACAGAGTCAGAGATCCTTGCAGGTTTCACCAACCAAGGCATTACAGCCACGCACTGAATTTTCACTCTTATAGATAGGATTTTGTAGCCAACAAATGTTCTAATATTAACATTTGCAACATCACGTCCTCCTACCACAATCAAGGCAGAATATCTGAATTGTTAGGTACGGCCTTATATTCCTAGCCCTGTTAGATGTTTTCATTGTCAATGATTTGGTCACTCAAACATCTTGCTGTGGTTCCTTGGCATGTGCCCATTGTGCTGGTAAAGACCATGATGCTTTTGAATGCCAACTAGAATTGCATTGTGTTAACTGTAAATTACTATTCCCAATTCCATCTTGGACTTATGCTGCTGTAATCCATTCCACTACTACAGTAGGAGTCCAGACAGACCTTTCTGTGCCTCCTACAGAATCCTTAACAGTGCATCTTAATCTAGTACCCTCCAAAATCAACAATGTTAATGAATCAGCATCTACTTCTATCTCTGTCCCTACCACATCTTCCAGTCATTGCTGAACATCACCTTGTTCAAGTCCAGGTGTTTTCATGAGGTCTTCCTCTCTTGACACCCCAAAAATTAAACAACCCATTCATTCATGTCATCAATCACTGAAACACGTCTACAAACTCTGACCTGCCTACTCCGATCTAGAGCAGTATCACTAGAGAGTGACCGACCCACATCCAGTAAAGAAAAAGCATGGTTGCAATCAAAATGTCTCCATGCCATATTCTCCTCCAAAATAAAGAAAAATGGCTACACTAATCCAATGGAACTGTCGAGGTTTTCAATCAAATGTGAATGACATCAAGGATTTGATTGACTTTTATCATCCCAAATGTCTTTCGTTACAGGAAACATTTTTAAAACCTACTAATACAGTCACAATTCAACAATACTCCTTATACTGAAATGACAGGTCATGTGTAGATAAGGACATGGGGGAGTAGCACTACTGGTTGATCAACATGTGCCCACCAGGTCCTTGTCATTGAATATGCCCTTGGAGGCTGTAGCCATCCGTATCTCCTTGGGTCGTACCATCACTGTTTGCTCTCTGTACCTTACCCATGGAAAAAATTATCATCCCTCAGGCCTTGGTGTCCTCATTAAGCAACTGCCAACCCCCTTTTTAATTTTGAGGGATTTTAATGAGCATAATCCCCTCTGGGGTGGTTCAAGTATTGATGTGAGGAGTCATGCTATAGAGCATATGCTCCTGAATCACAACCTGTCTCTCTTCAATACTGGCTCTTACACTTATTTTCATGCACCCAGTCAATCATTTACTGCTATAGATCTTTCTATCTGCTCTCCTTTGCTTTTCTTGGAAGGTTGACATCAATCAATGAGGTAGTGATCATTTTCCTATCATATTAAGAGAGATTGGCCATGGTCAGTGTCACCTGACCTGTGTGCCTCAGTGGAAGTTGGACCAGGCCAACTGGCCCTCTTTCACTGCTCTCTCAGAACTTGATCTTGCTATCTTATGTAGATCATTGATAGATGATTGTGTAGCAGCAGTAATTAACTGTATTGCCCAAGTAGCTGCTCTGTGCATCCCCAAAACCTTGACATCTTTTACACAGCATCCCTGCACTTGGTGGAATTCTGCTTGTTCTATAGCATGAAAAGCTCAGAAATGTGCTTGGGATAAATTTCATAGATATCCCATGCTTACAAATCACATTGCATTTCAGCAAGTCTGTGCACAGGCTTGATAAGTTAGACATCAAAGCCAGAAGGAATCTTGGATTAAATATACCTCCAACATTTCTTTAACCACCAGTTTAAAAGTCATATTGGACAAGATCTGGAAGGTGAGTAAATGGTATACTTCTACCCCCTCTCTATTTTAGTATTCACTGGCTACAAAGTTGCTGATGGCAGTACTTTTGGTGAATGTTTCTCTCGTATCTATCTCTTCAAACTCATTCCCTTCCTTCTTAGCTATTAAAACACAAGTTGAACATCTACCTCTTTCCTTTTTGACTAATCATCCCTGTGACTACAATCACCTTCTTACACTGGTGGAACTCAAACTTTTGCTTCATTGGTCTGGCAATACATCAGTTAGACCTGATGATATACATTATGAGATGCTATGCCACCTTTCTCCTGCCTCTCTTGCTATTCTCCTGATTGTCTTTAACCAGGTATAGCAGGAGAATGTCTTTCCTGATGCTTGGTGCCAAGCTATTGTACTCCCTATTCTTAAACCTGAGAAGGATCCAAATATTCCTTTGAATTACCATCCCATTGCTTTGATGAGTTGTCTCAGTAAGACCTCAGAGAGGATGATTAATGCTCGTCTTGTTTGGTTTCTTGAATCAAACAACCTTCTCTCACCCATTCAATGTGAGTTCCAAAGACAGTACTCCATGATAGGGCACTTAATTTGCTTTGAAACATCAGTTATAGAAGCCTTTTCAAAGCAACAACATTTTGTTTCTATTTTTTTATTTAGAGAAAGCTTATGATACAACATGGAGATACGTCATCTTGCGATTTCTTCACTCATAAGGATTGCATCGCAATTTGCCACTTTTTATTAAGCATTTTTTAATAAACCACCAATTCCAGGTCCGTGTGGGCTCAACACTTTCCTGTTTTTTCCCACAGGAACTTGGAGTCCCTCAGGGCTGTGTTCTGAGTGTCATACTTTTCATTATAAAGATTAATGCCATCAGTGAACAGCTACCCCCTACAGTTGCAAATGGTCTTTTCGTTGATGACTTTCACATCTCATGCCAGTCATGAAATATGAGGTTTATTGAGTGGCAGCTACAAACTGCAATCAATCATATACTTAAATGGACCACAGCAAATGGTTTTCAACTTTCTTTCTCTAAAACTGTTTGTGTACATTTTTGCCACCAACGGGGTATTCATCCATATCCAGAACTTCGTATTGATGATGATGTATTTCCTATCATCCCTGAGGCAAAGTTCTTGGGTCTTATATTTGACTGTAAATTAAACTTTATTTCCCATATCACACAACTTTGTGTCAACTGTTTAAGAGCACTGAACATCCTTTGTGTCCTCTCTTCCACCTCTTGGTGAGCGGATCGATACTCCATGCATAAAATTTATTGTACCCTTATCCAATCCAAACTTGACTATGGGCCTATGGTTTATGGTTCTGCCAGAACCTCAGCACCGAAAATGCTGGATCCTATCCACCATCAGGGACTTCAGTTTTGCACTGGGGCCTTTCATACTTTTTCAGTCCAAAGTTTGTATGTAGAGTCCCATGAACCCCTTCTGCATATTTGCTGTTTGCAACTCTCTTATGTATGCTTCCAAACTTCACTCATTACAACAGCATCTTACATGGGGTTGTGTTTTCCATCCTCAGTGGGCTACTTTTTTTTTTGTAATAGAAAATCTGCCATTGTTCCTTTTAGCCTTCGTATTGAGGCACAATTAGAAAAATTGGATATATCTTTGAATAGCATAGCATCATCAACAGTTTGGCCTCTTCCACCATGGCTAATTACTATCCCCAAGTGTGAGTCATCTGAGGAAGGCTGGTTTGCCCAATTGGAAATATCACTCTTTATTTGCTGAACATCTTTCAAACAATCCATCCATTCTGATATATACGGATGATTCAAAATCAGGTGACTCTGTAGGTTCTGCCATTGCTTGGTATGGTTTGGTTATAGCACACAGAATTCCCTCTACAGTTTCTCTGTTCACTGCCAAATTGTATGCGATTTCTCTTGTCCTGAATCATATTGAAACTATGCAATATACGAATTGTACGATCTATACTGATTCACTCAGCTGTCTATTGGCCCTGACATCGTTCCATTTTAGTTACCGTCCTATTCTTATCAATATCCAAAACCAACTGGCCCATCTCTCCCTATCATTTATCTCTGTCCAGTTTTTTTGGATACCAGGTCATGTTGGTATTCATGGGAATGAGCTAGCTGACAGAGTGGCAAAGTCCATCTGCTCTGGCTCTATCACCACTGTCCCTATTCCATGCATGGACTCTGGTCCAGTTATTAAAATCCAACTATACTCCAGTTGGCAGTCGACCTGGAGTGAGCAATGAAATAATAAGCTTTTTCAAATCAAGCCATCTTTAGCTCTTTGGCCACCTTATCTCAGTAAAGCTTGAAGGTAGGAAATTGTTTTGGCTAGGCTATGCATTGGACACAGTTTTTTAACTCACCACTTCCTTTTATCTGGTACTGATGCACCAATGTGTGGTCTGTGTGGCACTCAGGCCACAGTCATACATATTATCATGCCACCATTAGAACCAAGAATGATGCTGCCATTTTAAACATATTTTAAGGTAGGTTTGCCCTTGACATTAGCCAATGTCATAGGTGATACTGGCTGCCTCATTCATGTTTTTACATTTTTAAGAGCAATTGGTCTGTTAAACTTAAGGTTTTTATTGGACTATACAGTTTTAGCATGATTTCTTTTACACATTTTAATTTTACTTTGACCTGAACTCAGGACTGGAAAGGCCAACTTCAGGTGACTGACAGCAAGTTTGAACTTAATGCTTCAGTCTTCCTGGCAGGTCTTAATTTTACATATTTTATGTATTTTTACCTTCATTTCCACATACCATTATAGTATACTACATCTTGTTTGGCACAGATAGCCTAGTAGCTTTGTGCCAATAAACATGAAACACCTACCTACCTGCATCTGTAAGATCTTGGAGAGGATAGTTAATCATCATCTTGTTTTGTTTGTCAAATCAAACAACCTTCTCTTGCCCACCCACTGTGGATTTTTACAACAGCTCTTCACCATAAACCACCTGATTTGATTTGAAATGTCAATCAGGAAAGCTTTTCTCAAGTGACAAATCTTGTTTCTGTTGTTTTTTTTTACCATGAGAAAGTCTGATACTATGTGTAGGTATGGCATTTTGTGAGATCTCCACTCATATGGATTGCTTGACCATTTGCTCATTTTTATCAACAATCTTTTTAATGGAACGGTGATTCCAATTTGGTGTGGGTTTGACACTTTCCCACAGGAACATGGAGTCTCTCAGGGTTGTGTCTTGAGTGTCACATTTTTCATTATAAAGATTAATGCCATTACTAGACAACTCCCTTCTCCTTTACTGTTGAAAAAGGACACTGTCAACAACTTTCACATCTCATGTCAGTCGTTGAGCATGAGGTCTATTAAGCAGCAGCTACAGACTGCTCTCACTTGTTTACTAAAGTGGACCAGAGCAAATAGTTTTACCTTTTCTCTTTCTAAAACCATCTGTATGCACTTTTACCACCAAGAGGGTATTCACTCTGATTCCAAGCTCCATTTCAGTGAAGTTCTGCATCCTGTGGTCCCTGAGACAAAGTTCTTGGGCTTATATTTGACTGTAAGCTGACTTTCATTACATACATCAATGTGACAAGTGTACAAGGGCACTGAACATCTTCCATGCCCTCTTTTCCACCTCTTGGGGAGTGAATCAGTGTTCTGTGCTAAAGATTTGTCCTGCCTTTATTTGATTGAAACTGTACTATGAGTCTCTGGTCTATGGCACCCCTAAAACCTCTTTCTTGAAGATGTTGGACCCCATTCACCATTTGAGGCTTCAACTCTGCACTAAGGCTTTTGCACTTCTCCAGTCCAGAGTTTGTACACTGAGTCTCATGAACCTCCTCTACACTTCCACTGTTTGCAACTCTCTTTACTGTATGCTTTAAAACTTTGATCCTTACCATAGCTTCTCAACTAAGGTTGTTCTTCCCTTCTTCAGTGGGCCATATGTTTTCATAATAGATGGTCTGCCATTGTTCTTTTTGGCATTTGTATCCAAGTGCAGCTGGCTGAATTGGGTCTGTCCTTGGATGACGTTGCTGTATCAACATACCTATCCCACCATGGCTTGTTACCATCTGTAAGTGTGATCTTTCTTTGAGTCATCTGAAGAAGGTGGATACTCGAGATTGGGAGTTCTGTCTTCTATTTGTAGAAAATCTTTTGAACCATCTATCTATTACTATTTATACATGTGTTTCAAAATTCGGTGATTCTGTAAGATCTGCCATGATTTGTTGTGGCTAGATGGTTGCTTACAGGATCCTCTCTACAGTTTGTGTTCAATGCCTAGTTTTATGCCATTTTTCTTGCCCTAGATCACATAGAAGCTATGCAGTACAGGAACTGTACTACTTAAATTGACTCATTTAGCTCCCTACCTGCCCTGGAGTTGCTTCATGCTAGTTCTCACCCTGTTTTTGTCAATATTCAAAACTGACTGGCCCATTTCTCTTATTAACAGTAGATAGTAAAGTTTTTCTGGATAGCAGGCCATATGGGTATTTGTGGGAACTAACTCACTGACACTAGATAAGCCTGTCTGCTCTAGCTCTCTATTCAAGACTTGGTTCTGCACCAGTTGGCAGTAAACTTGGAGTGAGCAATGTGATAACAACTTTTCTACGTAAAACCTTCTATTGGACTTTGCGTCTTGTTTCTGTAAGGATCAGAAGAATGTTATCCTAACTAGGCTACACATTGGTCACAGGTTTTAACTCATTGTTTTCTTTTATCTGGGACTGATGCACTAATGTGTGGTTTGTGTGACACTCATTCTACAGTATTTCATATTTTACTGTCATTATAACCATGAGAGATGCCACATTTTAGATATGTTTTTACCATGGGTTTACCCTTGACATTGGACAGTGTCATTGGTAATGGTGGCACTGTTTCCCTTACAATTGTTTTTAATTTCTTTAGGGCCATTGGCCTTTTTAATTCTATTTAAGTTTTTATCTGATGTTAGGCCACTTTTTTGTTTTAACTTAATTTCCTTTTACACTTTATAATACTTTTACTGTTTTATTTTCTTTACCAGTTGTTTATTGCAGATAGCATAGTTGCTTTGTACTATAAAACTCCAAACAACAACTTGCATTAGGTTACTGTTACTTAATCAGAGAAAATGTCACATTTTTTTGGTAGGATGCAAGTATAATTTGGATCACATGTTTAATGTAGGTGAGAACCCACACAAAAGTTGGTGATTAAAGATGGCTTAGCATTTAAATGTTTTCTTCTGTTTTTATAAGAGAAAATACTAGAAATAACTTGAACATTCCATGGGAAATATTGGAACTGTTCTTGTAGGTAAATAGAAAGACTTAGAAATTAAAAATAAATCACTCAAGTTTGAGGTTTTCTCCCTGGTCTTACGGGAAGTCAAAAATTGTATGTACAGTTTTTCTTTCATATTTGGCATGTGCAGGTCTATAGTCAGTGGGCAGGAAACGGGGTCCAGAGAGCTGTTAATGTTACTCCAACATTTAAAGGGTAATACTAAAATTATAGCTGTTCTGTAGTGATAAAAAATTAATGCCCACATCATTTCATTCTTGCTTTATAAAGCTCTTTTTCTCAGGGATGCTACTTGTTATGTAAATGATGGAAATTCCATGTATTTGGTGTATTTAAGGTCTCAAAAAGCATTTGATATGTTTCCATTTATGGTTAGGGGTTGGAATAAAATCAATTCATTTGACTGGAGCATGTTTGGATAGGAGAAAGAGAAATATAGTTGTTAATGGAGTGCAGTCAAACCCATTAGTATTAGTAGAGTGTTTTAAGGTCATTGCATGTACCTTAGTTTTTATGTTATTTACATTAATGATTTAATGGCATTGATAGAGGTATAATTAGTCAGTTAATAATCTTTACTAATAACATTAAACACTTGGGTATTTACAACTGTACTGATGATCAGTGATGTCGAGAAAAAAACCCCACTTGTAGGAAAATATATATGTAAAAATGGCTCATTTGGGTTGAGAAAATTTTTTTACGTAGAGGAGCGAACAACGTTTTGACCTTCGGTCATCGTCAGGTTCACAAAGAAAGAAAGTGGTAACTGATCAGAAGCTGACCACATGTTTGAAAGGTGTTGTGTAACTGAGTGTCAGAAT
This sequence comes from Tachypleus tridentatus, assembly GCF_004210375.1. Lineage (NCBI taxonomy): Eukaryota > Metazoa > Arthropoda > Merostomata > Xiphosura > Limulidae > Tachypleus > Tachypleus tridentatus. The sequence goes on along the minus strand of NC_134831.1, from coordinate 164,458,874 downwards.
GTAGAGGGTGTGCTTAGATGTTTGAATATATAATTTTGTATTATTTATTATATTATTTTTCATATAGGTATAAAGATGTTTCCCTTGTATTGGTTTATTTGGGGCTTGAGTTGTTGTATAAGTAAGACTTCTTTAATGTTGGTGTGGTGTTTGTCAATGTAATTTTTACATATCGTCTACATATCTGTACCAGTATAGTGGTGGATGTAATGCTGTGTTAATTGCTTGTGTTTCAACTTGTGTCATAAAAATATTGGTTAGAACTGGTGACACTGGATTGCCCATGCTTAGGCCATTTGTTGAACGTGAAGTTTGTTTTCATCGTGTTGGATCATATAAGGGTTGCTAATTGGTTACTGAGAATATCTATTGATGGGTTAGGATCTCGGATATAGAATTCTTAGGCTATCTTGCAGGCTTCAGCGGTTGGAACTTCTATAAAGATGGATTAATATCGAAACAGGCCATTAAGGCTTTATGATTAAGTTGGTTAAGATTAGACTTGAAATTAAAAGAGTCTTTGATGAATGAACTGGCTGATGTTACATATTTGGAGAATGCCCATGCTATATATTTACCAAGATTGTAATTAAATGATTCATATGTGGACATTATTGGTCATTATGAACAATCTGGTTTATGAGGTTTGGGGATGCCAAAAAATCACCCATACTGGACTATACATTCCTTGGTACTCAGCACATGAAACAAAACAAAAACTCAACATACTAAGAAACCAAATAAACATAGCCATAAAACTATGCTCACCAGATAAAGTTAACGATGAGTTAGACAAAATAAAACAACATCAACATCAATAAGTTTCCTTCACAAACCATAGAAAACATTATACGCACACACCTAGACAGAAAGCAAAATCAACCAACAAAAGTAAATATATCTCACGAATCAGAAAATCACAAAACCATATACTGCTGCATGCCATATATTCCTGACATCAGCAGAAAAATAACCAACATTTGGCAAAAACTAGTAACAAAATATGATATTCCAGTTAATACCAAATTTATTCAAAAAAACCAGGCACAAAACAGGTCTATACTGTGTAAAAACTACATTGACAAACACCACACCAACATTATTTATAAAATACAATGTGACAACTGCCACAACTTCTATATTGGAAAAACAAGTAGAAAAATGGAAACCAGATTCAAAGAACATAAGTCACCTTTACATGTTTTTGAATACTGCAAGTCAAATAAACACAACATAACCATAGAAAACACTCAAATACTAAATAAAGAAACAAACATAAACAAATGCAAAATTAAAGAAGCCTTACTTATACAACAACTTAAACCCAAAATAAACCAATACAAAGGAACACCTTTATACCTATATTAAAAATAATAAAATAAACAACACACCCCCTCTACATTCTAACACTCAGTTACACAACCCCTTTTAAACATGTGGTCAGTTACCTCTTTCTTTCTTTGTGAACCTGACGATGACCCGAAGAAGGTTGAAATGTTGTTTGCTCCTCTACGTAAAAAATTTTCTCAACCCAAACGAGCCATTTTTACATATATAACTGTTCTGATGGTTTTGATGTATTACAGAATGACTTGCTTCAGCTGGAAAGTTAGACAGGTATTTGGCTAATTTCCTTTAAATATAGTGAGTGCAATGTAATGCATTTGGTTTTTATAATTTTTTATATACACTGGAATCTATTCAAAATCACAACTGTAAATTACATGGAAATTCTTGATATAATGGTGGATAAATCATTCAAACAGTCGAAGCACTGCTCTGTTATTAGTACTCAAACTAGCAGAATTTTAAGGTGCATTTGTAGACATTGATTAGAATTCAGAAGAGCTAATTCTCTCTAAAACACTAGTTTGCTCTTGTCTGGAGTAGTGTACAGTTTTGGTTTGTTCATGTAAGAAAGGATACTGAGTTATTGGAAAGGGTTCAGGGCAGAGTTGCTAGGAAGAAAAAAGGATTATCTTACAGGGATAGGATATTTTAATGTATTTTCTCACAAGAATAGAGAAGAGTAAGAGAAGTTTACAATATTATATGTGAAGATACTAGCTTGAGAGACACAAGTTTGATGCCACACTGATGAATTGTTTACTGTAATTCTGGATTTATCATGTATATCTTCATGAATTTTGGCACATATTTAGTAGACACAGAAATGTTTGTTGTATGCAAAAATGATATTACAAAATATTTTTTGCTAAAGATTTGTCTGTGGATTTACAGCTAATCTGACTCAGATTCTGACAAGTCAGAGTGCAAGCTGATGTTTATTAAGAGTAAAAGTACTTTTCTTTTATCATTTCATATTACATTTTCATAACAGTCTCAGTGAATATTAAAATTATTTGTTTTTGGTAAAACTTCATATTTTATCTGATATTTTGTCTAATGTAACCCTAACAAGTAAAATCATAAATTCTGTACAATGAAATGAAAAGTTTAAAAATATGAACTGAAATAAACAACACTTTTTCCTTTTTTAATGCATAATTTTCCTTGTTTCATGTAGTTCTTATCTTTAAAGTTTCAACTGTTAATCTTTTCACATCTGTTTTCTGTAAATTTATGGTCTTGTTGTACTAGTTGGGTTTCAGTTCTCCCATTAAATACAAACTCTGTAGGAAGTGTCTTGCCATGGGTCGTAAACAACACAAAGTATATGACAGAATGATTTTTGTGATTGTAAATCATAACTGGGCTAAGCCTAACTTTTTATTACTAAGTTAGTTCTTCAGATGTATATATACATAATATATACAAGGCAGTAAAATATCCTAAAACAAATATAATTTAATTGATTTTCTAAGTAATAAATAGGTTAAAAGTTCACTGTCCTGCTCAGAAACTAAAACCATGATTGTAAACAAACCCAAGTATCTAGTTACACACACCAAAATGAACTAGTCTAGTGAATCATGCTCTTTGTGTTTGTTATAAACAAGGTTATAGCAAACATGAGACAGAATTATTGATATTAAGACTTGATGAGATAGGAGAAGCATGGCTTGTGGATTTTAGACATTTTACATCTTGGTAAAGTAAGAAGCTTGGAAGCTAGGCATTTATATTCTAGCTTTTCAGTATAAGTGTGCAATTGGTGGGATTCTTGGTAGACAACCAGGAGGTCATACTGTCAAGGCTATCCTAATGTGTTGTTCATTAGACTGTTAACAGGTAATATTGTGGTAGTAACCCTAGATGCATATATTACAAGACAACTGGTTGATACTCTATATTGGTTTACTTATAATTTAATACTGGCAGGGTAAGTGAAAGTTTTTTCACACTGTAAGGTGTAACCTGCAACATGTTTCCTGTCAAAGCATATGGCCACTTCCTTCCTTGCTGTTTATGTACATGTTGAAACTTGCATGTTTTGTGAGTGTTTCTTACATTTTTCATATGGGTTAAAAATGTTTTTATTATATTTTTTTTTGGTTGCTTGTATGGTGGTTTGATCTAGATAATTCATGCCTTATCACAGTTCTAAATAGTTTGTGTCGTCAAGGTTTCTTTCAGGTATTTCTTATATCACCATGGTTTCTTCTAAGAACTTCATGTTTGATTATAGTTCTAGGTATCTTATCAAGATTTGTTACAGATAATTTATGAAATAATCCATGTGGTAGAATGGTTATATTTCTGTGTATATTAGCATGATTGTTTTATATAAGTGTCTGCAGTAATAAATGATTGTATTTGTTTAAATGTTTCATTAAGACAACTTGAAATAATTCAGTATCTAACATAAAGTTATAAAAGCTTTACAAAAAGAAAAGATATCCTTTTAATTCTTTAGATATCAATTCAGTTCTATTTCAAATTGTTTGAAGTTGTATCAATCCAGTAAGGCCCAAAATATAATTTAATATTGAAGTGTATGTTTTAGGAGCTGTAGTAAGTGTTTTTGTTTTCCCCTACATTTTATATATGGATGTTACATATTTACACATTTTTAATTGAGATTCCTCTTCTGGAATTTTTTAAGTATGTATCTCACGTACAGTCTAATTTGGTTTTGTTTTAGCTATTCAGTTATGTCACAGACCTGATAAAAACCTCTGAGTATTAGAACTTACGTTTGGTTGAATCTAATACAAAGAATGCAAAGCTAGTAGAATCTGTATGTGGAGAGGAAATGGTTATTCTGTTGGGATTTGAACATCAAATTAACAACATGCAGAGTTCCAACAACATTTCTGAAGTATTGCTTGGATGATCTAATACAGAATGTATACCCAGTTTTTTGTGCACAGAACACTTGGTATGTTTTTATGCGGTAAGATGATATATACAACTTTTTTAGTAGTATGATGTTATAGTATTTTTGTCAGCTAATGTTGTATACAATGTTTTTTCTAATTTATTTTTACAGCTGTTTTTCCAGTATCATGTCTTTCTTTTTTTCATGGAAGATATGTAAATTGTGTTTCTCATCGGATAGGATGGTTTATACAACTTTGTTTTTAAGTACAATGAAATAGCTTGTGTGTTTCAGTCAAGTTAATACATGGTAGTGTACACATTTACCAGAACATTTTTGTAATGTATTTTTGATCTGTTGTAACAGTTTAAAATGTTGAAAAGCAGCAAAATATGTAAATTTCTCATTTTCTCCATCACTTAAATATGTAACATGTTTAATTAATTTAAAATTTTAATGTCTCATTTTCTCTTTATCAATCACTTTAATACATCACATGTTTAATTAATTTGAAATTTTAATATCTCATTTCCTCTTTATCCATGCATTAAAATTTTAATGTCTCATTTTCTTGTTATCCACCACTTTGTGTTACATGTTTAATATGAAATTTTTAAAAGAAAAGCATCATGTAGCCACAAATGATAGAATGCAATTATTTTAAAAGTTGTTCAAAGTGTCTAATTTAAAATACAAACTGTGTAACATTATTACATGCTTTAGTTTCTGTAGTAGTCGTGACTGACAAAATTATGCAACTCTCACATTTTATGTAGGTATAAAATAGATGATTATTTAAGTTCATCCAGTACACATACAGTATGGTACTACCATTAAAATGCCAAAACAGAGAGAATTAAAACCTTTTGATGGAGTCAGTCACATGCTCATGTAATGCGGGTTGAAAATTGGGATAGATTCCCAAAGAATTTAGCTGCCTACCAAATGGTGTGAAGTACAGACAAATACAACCAGGTTTAATTCTGTAACATCAGACAAAGACCTTAGCTGTTCACGAACTAGTGTGAAGTACACTGGACAAATACAACCAGATCCAGTTATGTAACATTAGACAAAGACCTTAGTTGTTTGGCAACTGGTGTAAAGTACACATTGGACAAATACAACCAGATAAATAACTTTATTGAAAGAGATAAAAAAAACCTTGCTAATGACATTGGCAAGTCATGTCCAGAATGTTGCACAAGTGTGACTTTGGAGCAAGATTGCCCTTACTGTGGAAATATAGAGAAGATCTCAGCTAGAAAGAAGTGTGTATCCTGGTATGTGGAACAGTAACACAAGGTGTCTTCACAATTCAGTATAAATACAAACTGTTTAGTTCCAACCCTAAGAGTTTATGAGAAGTTATGGAAGGAGTGCTTTATACTAGCAGTCAAACATCCAAGAGACTGTGATGGCTTGGGTGTTTGTCATTGTCACAGAACTGATGGAAGTGTGAATAATATTAATACCAAAATGTGTTGGTCCATCATACTAAACCCTTTTGAATGAATGTTATCAGGCAGAATTTAATGTTTCAACAATACAGTGAACTGAAATACATTTTCCACAAATGTCCAGCATATTTGGCAAAGTAAGTTTAAGAGATCTTCAGCAAATAGAATTACTGGTGCAAAGTGAAGACTTTAACTTTGTAAAATAAATATAATTGTAACAGGCTGGTTAATACAGTGTTTCCAATGTTACACAAAATTATAATAGGCTGGTTACCACATTGTTTCCAATGTTACACAAAATTATAACAACCTAGTTTTCGTAACTTTTCACTTGTTATATGTATTTATAATGGGCTGGTTATCACAGTTTTTGAGATGTTACAAAAATCATAACATCCTAGTTTTTGTAGCTTTCCACTTGTTATATATAATTGTAATGGGCTGGTTATCAAAGTTTTTCAAATGTTACACAAAATGTAGGAGATTTGTTGTCCCAGTGTTTCATGTTGCATATAATTATAGTATACTGGTTATCATAGCATTTCAGGTGTTAAATAACAGTGTAGAAGATTTCAACAGGGCATACTACTGTTAATAATGATAATAACAATATTAGTAACTCTTATTTTACAATCAGTGTGGCTTATGCATAATGTTTTTAAAATCAGCTAATTTCATAACCATAATTTTTTAGTTTTATATTACAAAAATCATTTTCTTTGTGCAGAAGTAAAGCATCAAAGCAGTTTTATGTTGTAACAACAAAACTTGAGTTTATTTTATTACCTAGAAAATAAATGTAAAATGGAATAATCATATGTTTTAATGTGTAAACTTAAATCCATAAAAGTAGTTGAAGTGGAATTTTGTGAAGAAATACTCTAAGAGGAAAGGTAGCATTTCTTTCAATTTAACACTATTAAAAAATATTAGATTACAACTGTATTTACTGATTTCAAAACATTTATCATACAAGTCATCATATTTCATAAGGAAGAGGGTTTTAAAACCCAAGTTGTTAGAAAGAAGAATTAAGATAAAATTTGAAACAGGAAAACAATTTACCTTCATGTTGTTCTAATTGTAACTAACATAAAAATATTAATAGCATTGTTATGCATGTGTGCATTATTGGTACAATATTGTTATTTGAAGTAGTTTATTTGAAAATTATACATTGTAGTTCTTCACTAATTTTAGTTTCTGGAATTATCTTTGGTGTTCTCTTGGAGTGCACAAGTTTTGCTGTTCAAAAAGGGGACCCAACATTCTCTGATCGTACTTCCTCAGTGAGTAATAAAGTAATAGAGTTGAATGTTAGTGGTTATTCTGATGTGGCTTCATCAACTACAGAATCCTCATCTGGAGTATTACATCAGAAGAGTTTGCCATACCAAGACATCCGTATCTCCAATAGTGAATTTATGGAACTTGGACTTTCTGATGCTGTCATTTCAGGACATATGCCATCAAAATGGCCACTCAATAAGAAAAGAATTCCTACAATAAGTACATCATTTCCAACCAGAATATCTGATGCATCACAAACTTCATCATCTGATAGTCATTATCAAGACAGAGTGCCATTACAGCATCATTCACGAAATTTGGACTTTTCTCAAGGATGGTTTGAAACATTGTCTACTGACCTTGATCTTAACTTTAGAACTGTTACCTCTGTTGATAGTCCAGTTAATCATCCAAAAATGCCATCTGGAACAGTTTCTGACAGGAACAGAATAGTATTTTCTGGTGGTTCATTACTACTAGAAGAGTCTAACATAAGCACAAATTCTTATCATTCCAAAAGCAATAACCCAGGTAAACTGAAAGGATTTTTTCCAAATGATGACCACAGTGGTCATAACAGCAGGGCATTCTATAATCAAGGAGTACCAGATGCAGATGCCAGCACCAAGATTTCTCAAACTATTAAGAAAAGTGATGATGTATATTATTTTTCATTCTCAAACCAATCCACTCTTTCACCAGAAAATAAAGAAAGTGAATCAAACAAGTCATCTGCGATTCCCATTGCAGATAGTGATTTTGAGACTACAGAATTGTATAATCAAAATGCTGGCGACACTTACAGCTTTACTGAAGCCATCAAGAAAGATTCCACTGCTGTTTCTATACCAAACACTTTTCTAGAGTCAGAAAAACATCATTCTTCAATTTCCCCTTTGGGAAACTTCCCAGAGAACAATGAGACAGTGGAAGGAAACAAAATAGAAGGAATGGCTCAGTTAGGTCATTTAACATCTCCACAAGATCCCTTTGTCAGAAGCAGTAGACACTCTCATTTATTTGATCAAACAGCAAGAAATTACACCAGTGCTGAAAAATCTTTGAAAAACGTCACCAATCCTACTGATTTTCCCAACACAGGACTTGTAACATGGATAGCCAAACTGGACAATAGCTCTCATTCCATGGAAAAGAATAGACACCCTTCAGGAAAGTATCCATCTTCAAAAACTAATCCTGACATTGGTCTAGTTAATGACCAACCAGCAGGGTTTAATGTAGAACGTGCTCCAGCTAATCCTCCATCAATCATGGGACCTGTTTCTGAAGCTCGTGATAGCAGGCAGAATACTATGAGCAATGGTGCTGTTGCTGGCATCGTTGTAGGGATTATTTCCCTAGCAGGATTGACAGGTGAGCATGTTGATATCATTTGTATATTTACATAAACATGCTACATGTATTACATGATTGTTATTTTGAGCTATTAGTGTGCTAGTTGTGAGTGTATTATTATCATAATGATATTTGTGTATTTACACATTAAATTGTCAAGTGAGTCACGTGTACCTTGCATGTATTCTAAAGTTCATAACAATTAAATCATGGGGAAAGATATGATAGTTAGCTATTTCAGGTATCAAGATGTCATTACAGGTGGTTCAACCTTCATCTTAAAAATTACATGATGTAGAACTTAGAAGAAAAATGGAAGAGAGAGAGGTGAACTTATTAATGCATATTTGAACACATACTTTCAAATAAACTCCTGAAATATATCTGTTTTAAACCTCATTTTGACAAAAGAAATTGATTTGATTGAAGAATGAAAGGTGTTTCATAAAAGTTCTAACTATATGTAAATCAAAACTCATAAACCATGACCAAACACGAAATGGTGTTAACTATGATTCTTGTATTGTGTATCAAAACAATATGCTTCAATATAATATATTATGAAGTATTGGTTCAGTAGAACCTTGAAACATGTATTTTAGCAGAACATTATTTAGGATTATCATTTGCTGGTAATACAAATTTGAATGTACTGTCCTATTTAGTGCTGGTTTAATAAATATTCATAAAGTAACTTGGTATTAATGACGTCTCTCTAGTTAGTTTTCTGGTCTAACTATTCAATTTGTAAACCAAAAATGAAAGTTATGGATATTCTGAATGTGATGTTTTGTATGTGATTTTGCTAATTGTAAAGGTTTTCTTGTTTCTGTAGCAGTGACATTTCTTCTCCTACATAATAAGGATTATTGCAAGGCAGTCAGTAACCTTGATAGTAAGTGTTCATCAGACAGCTGTGCTTATATTGATGATTCCTTAAGGACAAGCTACATGAACAGCCATATTGAGCTTCCAAAGGTTGGTCCTATGAGTTTCAGTTTTGTTTTCTCATTTCTGTCTCAGAGAATTTCTTTGTTTTTACAGAGTTTGAATATTTTCATACATATTACATAGTTTCATTTATTATATTTGATTTGGAATTCTTCTAACATTCAAGTGTTTTTAGTTCTGTTTGCTAAAATGTATATCTATGCAATATAATAAAAAATTTAAATAAAATATATTCAAAAACATATAGGAATATGGAAGTAGACAAAGTGTGGGACCAAGTAAATAGTGAATTGGATTGTACACAAACAAAAAGCACACTGGTTTGAAATTCAAAATATAGATGTCACTGTTTTATTGTAAATGGTTTACAGAACTTTAAATGAACAAGTGTGTATCTGAAGGTACAATTCCACTAAAAACTAGTTGCCTCAACTTGGTATGAGTTTGCAGAATTAAAATAGGAAACATTTCACCTGAAAATTAGCCAGATTCTTAGTCGAGAGTAAAAATCCAGTGTAATACAATTTCAATTGCTTTGATTATTTTAATACATTTTTTGAAAAGACTATAGCACTTCTTTCTGTATGGTGAACATGGATATTATGAATGCATGGCTGAACATGTACATCATGAATACATGGCTGGTGTGATTGCTAAAATTCGGTCTTTCCATTTACTCTAATATCTTATATTCTACATTTATTATATATCACAACAAAGATCAATGTTCCATATCAGTAAATATACCCTGGCACTTTTACATTAATGTTCAGCTGTATGTTTAAAAACATGAATGTAAAGTAATCATCTATTTATCCTGTTATTCTCATAATGTTACCTTGCAGATATGACCATCAAACTTGTATTACTTGGTTTGACTTTGACTGTTAGTTACAGATTTAAGTACATGTAACAAGAATGTCATTACAGTCTTTAACTGTCATCTCTAAGCTCATGAACTGATCAAAGATTATCAATTTTAAGTATTTATGACAGTTATGGTGCATTCAAAATACTCCTACAGTTCAGCAACAAAGTAAAATATTTATTTTTTAAGTTGTACAGATTTTGTATGAATGTTAAGCTTCTAACTATATACAGCTTCTATTGAAGTGAAGATGTACCTTGGGACTTTTCAGTTTGTATAAGATGAATTTCAGTTATTCAGTATTTTATTATAAATTAGTAGTTATCTTCCTCTCAGTAAGTACACAGAACATATATTTTTAATTTTTATTGTTCTGGTCTTTGTAGGAGTGGTTATTGTTTTACAATATTTCTCTGTACTTAAGATAACTAGTTGTTGTGAGAGTTGTTGCTTGAAAATAGCCTCCTCCAATCAAGGAGAGCTAGTTTCTATAAAGTTAAAATAGTCACTTGGTAACAACATCTGACAAAAAAGGCTGACATGTACCAAACTAAAAATTAACCAGAAAAGAATACATATAACTTAATAAAACTGTTCTTGTAATAATGAAATTCAATAGAAAGATGGCTTTGCTTTTTTTAATGTTCATGTTAACCCTCTCTCCACAGGCTTCTTTTTTTGCACATTATGAAGTTGTTGTAAGGTACATTAAAAAGTTAAACTACTTTCTTTTCATGGTATACCAATAAATATGGCAAAAAGTTAGCTAATAATCCATGTAAGTTTTTATTTTATAAGGTATTATTTGAAACAAATCTAGAATTTTCCATAGTGTGAGAACTGTGACATTTACTCTCTTGATATCCCCTTTTCTCTGATTTATTTGTCACTTCTCCAAGAATTCTGAAATATAAATTACTTGTTATGATATTGTAAATGCTCAGGCAAAGCATATGTTACATAGCCTTCAATCTCATTTAGTAACAGAATCATGAAATAATGACCAAAAAACCCAGAATAATAATGTATTATTTAATTAGATAAAATAATATGCAGTACAGTACTACCATTAGTGTAAAAAGTAAGGTTAAATGTCATCGACAGCAAGAAGTTAGACCCAAATAAATATTTTTTCTTGTTTTTCTTGTGTATGTTTTATTACCATAAACGTAACTGATGTGTAAAAATATGGAGTTTTTTTAGATTAGTTAAGATTAGATTAGGTGAAATGATAATATCAAAAGTTTTTCATGAGGTATGCTCATGAATAGATTGTGCATAGTATAATTTGATAATGTAACGTGAGCTATACATTCTCCAAGTGAATAACAATTTATAAGGGCATGAATATTAGTTAGACATGGTTCAAAGGGTGATAAAGCAATAAAATTTAAGTATAAATAGATGTATACCATTATGAAATTAAAGATATTTAGGATAAAGATATGCAGTTTCATATTGCAAATTGAAGTCATTCTAGAAAGAAAAAATGATAATTTAGACACTTTTTTTTTTAGTGGTTACAAGGTTGGTCAAATTGACAACCTTGTATAAAGTTAGAGTAGAGAAAACAATATAAAATGTAAATTTTACTCAAAGAAAAGTTTGAAATTTATTTAGGAGGTTTTAGAGATTATGCAAATACAATTCTAGATTGTAAAGACAAAAAGAATTTTAATCTTAACATGGAAATTGCTTAGTACTTGTAAGTACTTAATACTTATAAGTATAATATAGGTTCATGGCCAAATCTTTAGAAACACTTCATTAAAAAAAATCTGTGTGTGTGTACAGAAATTGTAGTGTTTACTAAAAATCTGTAGAAGTTTGTGGAGATGCACAGTGTATTAAAAGTTATAGCCTGGAAACTATAATGATTACAAAATGGTTACAAGGTTGGTTGACTTGACTTGCTTCATAGTAAGAGTTAAAGTGGGAGGTTGTGTTAAAAGTTCCTTTAAAGAATGTTTAAGAGTTATAATTATTGTTATGGTGACTAACAGTATAAACAATGTAATAAAGCATTCTTACCATTAGCTCATTGAATATTTCCATACTCTTTAGGACAGCATAGAAGAAATGTCATCCCTGGATAATGATTCCTTTCTGAACAGTCTGGAAGCTGTAACCATACAGAATTATTGGGCTGACAATTCCAAAAATACAAAAGTTTAAGAAATGTTTTTAAAACAGATTAGAGGTGGTATTTAACTCTTCCTGTTTGTTCAGTGTAGAAAATGGTGTGAGGTTATTGCAAGCTTAAAAACTGGCTTCTACAGATTTTACTTCTGTATCTTGTTGTTTTTACCCACCAGTAATTAACAGTCATCAGGTGAGGATAGTTTTACTGGTACTGTACATAAATTTTGCCATTACTACAAGAGTGTCAAAGTTTTAGTACCACATCTTGTTTATTTGTAGTGTATCATGTTGAAATGTTTTCTTGGCTTTAATTAGCTAAAGTAGTCAAATAACCTACTTCAAAGTGAAGGTATTAACAATACAATGCAACAAAAATATGCATTTATTACATTCTTGCTCATTATGGAAGTGTGTATAGTGAAATATGTAACACTGTACTTTTAGACAGAATGATAGACTATGTAACGTTAATATCAGTCTTGAATGTTGTATATGTAACACTGTACTGTTAGATAGAATGACAGACTGTGTAATGTTGATATCAGTCTTGAATGATGTACATAACACTGTACTGTTAGATAGAATGACAGACTGTGTAATGTTGATATCAGTCTTGAATGATGTACATAACACTGTACTGTTAGACTGAATGACAGACTGTGTAATGTTGATATCAGTCTTGAATGTTATATATGTAACACTGTATTGTTAGACAGAATGACAGACTGTGTAATGTTGATATCAGTCTTGAATGTTATATATGTAACACTGTATTGTTAGACAGAATGACAGACTGTGTAATGTTGATATCAGTCTTGAATGTTATATATGTAACACTGTATTGTTAGACAGAATGACAGACTGTGTAATGTTGATATCAGTCTTGAATGTTATATGTGTAACACTGTACTGTTACAGAATGACAGACTATGTAATGTTGATATCAGTCTTGAATGTTATATATGTAACACTGTATTGTTAGACAGAATGACAGACTGTGTAATGTTGATATCAGTCTTGAATGTTATATGTGTAACACTGTACTGTTACAGAATGACAGACTATGTAATGTTGATATCAGTCTTGAATGTTATATATGTAACACTGTACTGTTAGACTGAGGATAACACAAGTATCTATTTTACTTGTAATGCTATAGTATATTGTACGTGAACAGTTATGTTTTTCTTAAGTATGCTTAATTGTAGTCAATAAAGTTTTAATTTGTTCTTCAGAACTGTACTATGTCTTTGAGTTAAGTCTGCTGTAATGAATGGTTATGCTATTTAAATATTATTTTATGTCAAAGATGGAATGTATTTATAGAATACCAATTTATTGTTAGTGGTTTATTGTATATCACTTTTTTGTCTTGTATAAAAATTGAAAGATATTGAAATAGTCAGAATGACAAGTTAAAATATGTTAAAAGTTAAAAGTCTTGAATTCTAAATAATTTTTATTGTTAAAGACATTGGAGCTAAGTTCAGAATTGGAATGAAAACTGTATAGAAAATGAAATATTTTACATTTGATGGAATATATAAATGTGAGATAATCCCAGAAAACAGGAGAATCAAATGAGAGAAAGAAAGTATTATAATCCAGGTGGATGTGAGAGGCTTCTCTGAGGTAAATATGTATGAAACTCAAAGTGGATGTAAGACAGGTGACTGAAGTAAATGTGTGTATTAACATCCAGCTGGATGGGAGAGGGTTATTTCAAGTAAATATGTTTTAAAATCCAGCTGGATGTGAGTCTTGTCTGAAGTAAACATATTAAAATCCAAATAGATGAGAGGTAGATGTCTGAAGTAAAGATGTATTAAAATCTAGGTGGATACAAGAGGCTCATATGAAATAAATATGTATTAAAGTCCAGGTGCATATGATAAGCTTCTTTAAAACTTGGATTGACTTTTTAAAGGAATAATGTAGTGTAACTAAGTCCAGATGGGATCAGCTGTATTTTAATGTGAATCTTCTTCAGTTGGATTTTCCTTAATATCTGGAGACTTGCATTTTGAAGGAGTAAAGAATATATTTCCACATCTAAGAGTTGAGTGTCTCATGAGAATAATGGTGGGTTGAGCTGACATGAGAGAATGGTTAGTCACTATATTGTATGCTAAGTACTGTTTTGGAAGTGTTCAATTTTTAAACTAGAAATGTGCTCAGACTAGTGAAAGTGAATTCTGGATATACTAGCAGAAATGTAGGTTAGTGTACTGTTGAATGTGATATGAAAAGGTAAAGGTTCTGAATGCTAAAAACTTGTTTATTTGCAATAACATTAACATAAGTAATTGAATATTTTAAGTAATAAAGAATATATAATGTGATATTAATGTTGTTTAATGGTGAAAAACCTGTTTTGTACTTATTGTGGTGATCCAACTTCAGTTATTGTGGTTAGTGGTTTATATTGTTACCTAAATCTAATTATTGGTTAGTAAAGGTTTTTATAACTAGTTGTACCCTGTGCTTCAACTGCTGTTTTTATAGATGTCCTAAAGACTTTCTGTGTTAGTAGTTGCCAGGGCTCAGTACTAGTTGTTTTTTTTATATTAGAGCTGATAAGTAGTCGAAATTACCGTAAGTGATCGTATGGTAATAACCATAACAACTGTTTAATCAGCCATAAGGAAGAAAGTGATAGATTGATGATGATAAAAACTAGTGTGTAACGTGTTGATCAAAACCTAATTTTATGCTTGTATGTAGAGCAAAGTCTAACAAACATGTTAAGTAATGATGGACAGAGAGGTCTGACTGAAATAGTATTAAGTTAACATATTTAAGTACTTTTCACATAAACTAGCCTCTAAGTGTGTTTTTTTTATAGACTTCGATAGATCTAAGTATGTGAATGTGTGTGTGTGTGCAGTTCATTTTATTGTTACATTCCTTTGTTTTTATAATGCAACATTTTCCAATATTAACGTTTAATTTATAATGTTGGAGAATTTTAATTTTGCTCAGTTTATCCTATAGCTTTCATTGTAAACAAATGTATTATTTTGTGAGTTTGTTGTGTACTTAATTAAAGTATATTGTGTACAATATTTTGAGCAAAATTAACTGATCCCAGCAAAACCTCTAATTTCTGGAATTATAAAACTTTCAGAATATAAGGAACTTTCAACAGGGAAATTACTATTGATGTTCATTAAGTGAGCTTAGACACAGAAAATTTTGTTTTTAATTCAGTCCTACACAAATTAAACTAGTCACCTGTTCTTGGTAGGTTCATGGAAGTGTAAGTTTGAAGGTGAAATTAAACTAGGCACCTGTTCATAGTTATTTGATTAGAAGTGTAAGTTTGAAGGTGAAATTAAAATAGTCACTTGATCATAGTTGTTTGATTAGAAGTGTAAGTTTGAAGGTGAAATTAAATTAGTCACTTGTTCATAGTTGTTTGATTGGAAGTGTAAGTTTGAAGGTGAAATTAAACGAGTCATCTGTTCTTAATAGGTTGATGGAAGTGTAAGTTTGAAGGTGAAATTAAACTAGGCACCTGTTCATAGTTATTTGATTAGAAGTGTAAGTTTGAAGGTGAAATTAAAATAGTCATTTGTTCATAGTTGTTTGATTAGAAGTGTAAGTTTGAAGGTGAAATTAAATTAGTCACTTGTTCATAGTTGTTTGACTAGAAGTGTAAGTTTGAAGGTGAAATTAAACGAGTCACCTGTTCTTAATAGGTTGATGGAAGTGTAAGTTTGAAGGTAAAATTAAACTAGTCACCTATTCATAGTCATTTGATGGAAGTGTAAGTTTGAGGGTAAAATTAAACTAGTCACCTATTCATTTATATGCAAAAACGGCTCGTTTGGGCTGAGAAAACACTTTACATAGAAGAGCGAACAACGTTTCGACCTTCTATGTAAAGTGTTTTCTCAGCCCAAACGAGCCGTTTTTGCATATAAATTTCTCAACAAGTGGGTTTCTCGTCATCACTGATAGTCACCTATTCATAGTCATTTGATGGAAGTGTAAGTTTGAAGTTGAAATTAAATGAAATCATTGATTCATTCTTTATCAGACATAGTTATACAAAATATGAGTAATAACATAATTTATTGCTTCTGGGGTTGTGTGATTTTTGATGTTGAGAAACAAATAATTTGTGAACATTCTTTATTCTTTTGGTTGTGTGATTGTTGAAGTTGTTTATACTGATTATTAATTTATAAACCATAACCTGACTTATGTAGCACTTGCTTGTGATCTGTTAATGATTTAATGTTGTTAACACTTAAATATATTGTGTTATTGTTACCATAGTTTTGATAGTATTTCTTATTGTTCATAATTTCTAAGTTGTATTTCACCCATAGGAATAATTATATGACATAAAGGTTACGATATGTCTTACAGGTATGAAATAATGTAAAAGTAATGATGTGTCGTACAGAACTTACATGGTGTAAAGGGTATAAAAGGTATGGTATATCTTACAGGAATGATTATATAACATTTAGGTTATGGTGTGTCTTACAGGAATGAGATAATGTAAAGGGTATAAAGTTTGTGGTGTTTCTTAGAGGAATGACAGTGATGTAAAGGTTATGATGTATTATTTTGTAAAAGAAAATTTTACATTCATTAAATAACAATCAACCAAAGTTTTATTTTCTACATCTTTCATAAATTTTATGGTTTTATAATGTATTTCACTTAGACTCCATACATTTTTACGTGTTGTTTAAATAAATGTTTTTGGTCCAAGTATGTGTAAACAAATGTTCAGTCAATGTCTGATTTTTGTGAGTTAATCAACTGCTACTCAACACAAGAAGCTTGAGTAATCATATATATTGTACAGTTGAACCAACTCTTTGTTAGGGCAGTGTTACTAATTTTAAAATAAATATCAGTAAGGGTTTCAGTTTTCACAATTATGTATGTAGAAATGGCTCGTTGTGGTTGAGAAAATATTTTACGTAGAGGAGCGAACAACGTTTCGACCTTCGGTCATTGTCAGGTTCATGGTTGGTGAAAAATAAAGAAGAAATGGATAGTTATGTGGTATGCAGATGCCATATATCTCACAAATCTGTGTGTGTACTTAATGGCAAAGAATTTTTCAAATTTTTATGTAGTTTTAGTTTTGCATAAGGTTCATTCAGATAAGTCACAAAAGAAACAAAAAAACTATCTTTACTGGTTATGGTACAGTACATATGACTGTCCTGTAGTGACAGTGGTACAATATCTTTATTACTATGCAAAATGGTGAAACTTTAGCTGTAATAGTCTTTATTGTTGTTCTCTGGAATGTAAAGGTAATTGTTTTTTTAAGCTTTATTGACAAAATATCTAAATCTCTGACAAATTCTGAAAAACAAAAAATAAAGATCCAAGTTAATGCAGCCCTTATTGTTACTTTTTGTGATGTCAGTCCTTCAAGGACCCTATTTGTTTACTGGGATACCTTCTATCCAACATCATTATTGTAGAATAAGTAGGAAGCTATTGTACCACTGTCAGTACAGGACAGTTATATGCAGACTATTTCAAATGACTGAGCATAATGATTGTAGACAGAACCCATACAGATATCGTACAACCACTGGATACAGTTTTAAGTCATCCTTGTCTTTGGATCCATCTGTGGCTAAACTGTAAATACTGTTAGTAAGTATGCTCGAAATTATTTTGTCATCTTCACAACCCAACATTGGCTGTAGTTTTGGTTCTAGCGCAGCCATATTTTTTCGCTATATCAGAGTCTGGGAACATTTTTCTGAATAGATGTCTTGCATGATCGACAACAGCTAGGGGTAAATTATGAGCAATGACGAATTGCGTGAACATCACTTCTGCCTTTATGGTTTCATATTCTGAATTCTTACTCATAAATGTCGTTATCTGCATTGTTTTTCTCTTCGCCTGAGCCTTTTGTTGGTGAAATGCCGATTTTGTATGTCTGGAACAATCGTTTATCCCGCCATGTGCCACAGAAAAATTGATGTGACAAAATGCATGATTGTCACTGACTTTTGATGCAATGACCGGATATTTTGCACTATACTGTTTCCTAAATTTTTGATTCACAGTTATAGCCCTTTTAGATTTGCCAGAAACAAGACAATCTGGTGAACAAGGCTTCTTTTTTTCAACTTGTAACAATCGCATTGGTGTTTCTATGCCGCTTAGAAAACGAGAAATACCCATCTACGCAAGCGCTAATTGGCTGACAAGTACTGATGACGTAACTATGGATTCTTCCACGTAGTCAGTATGGAGAAGCACCACACTCAAACTATTAGTAGACGTCGAAGGTACAAATATTTTTTTATTATTTCAAGCACAAACATGATTATCGCAAGTAGCCATTTGGACTATGTCTTTTATTTATTATCAAAATTTATTTGTATCTCACTAGAAATTTTCTTTTCACCCCTTTCAAGCCCTGGGGGGACAATTTATCACTTTATTGTATAGGGAATTGCAACAACTCGTAATATTTGTCTGTTTGAGCGTATAGTCGTAATGTATACACCAAAATTGTAATTATTACGTTTAAATCGTAATGGTTGGCCTCTCTGTGTGTGTGCTGTGCCACTGTAACTACAGAACAATGTTTACTCTACTATAACCAGGAAGCTGCTGTACCACTGTCACTACAAGACAAACATATGCATATATTTTGCAATATGTATATAAAACCTTCGTTATATGTATATAAACGAATATATTAGCTCAGGTTTCGTCATTGCCAGAGATCGAGACATGGTGTTTGTTATTGTAACTACGTATGACAGTTGTTTTGGCCATAAGTTCTGTCACATTACTAATAAATATTTGAAATGTTTCAATGGATAGGCACCTTCAATTTATAATTCCAGTCTTCTTATGCACTTAAGCAATTTCAGTTTTTCTCTTCTATTTCATAAAACTAGAGAAGGGCACAATGTTCGAAAATAACATTTAAGATTAACTGTTATGGAATATTCGATATACAGATAGCATGTGCAACATGCTCCATGACTCCTAGAGTATCATTGTTGCTTTGTGTATCTTAGATGCCCATGAGTGACAATGTGTACAACATCCAACATGATCGTTTCAACCTTGCATCAGTACCAGCCAGGGGCGTAGATCCTGGGGGAATGGGGTATACATCCCCGCTTCATTTTAGGTAGGGGTATGGTGCATACAATCATCCCCCTTACAGTTTGGTCTGTTGAATTGTTTTATTGCATCACAAGCCTGCAAATTGTGTGTTTGTTCTTCTGATTCTCGTGTTCTTACCAATCGAATTACATAATTAGGTCTAGATGTAGGCTTTTTCAGTAGCCGAAATGTACATCTTTAATATAGGCGTGCTTCTAAGCTTTTCGATGTAAGCGATAATTCGTAAGTATCAGTCAGTAGGCCTAAGTACACATGCAAGTATTGTGGCAACAAGATTACTCTGAGACTGCATGTTTACAGCTTTCAGGTTCACGTAATCAGAGATTACCAATTTGCAAATTGAACAGTCCACAAAAGTGGTTGCAAAAATCATCCCTCTCCCATCGGGTGTAAAAAATCTACGCCCCTGGTACCAGCCTGTTACACAGACTGAAGTCTTTGACCACACTCAACCAAAAGGTTGTACCATTATTTGTGTGTTAGTGTGTGTGAGAATAATAGTAAACTTTCTCCTTCTGTCATTAATGTCCAACAATTTGGGCCCATTGTATCGATGTGGCTTCTTTAGCAGAAGATTTGTTTTCAACATATTGTCACTCATGCATGCAGTGGCTGAATGTTATAAAAATTAGATTTTTCTAGTTATGGGATATGGTGGAGAAATGTGTAGGCTTTTGTGAATGGAAAGACATTTCTACTTGGGCTATCATCACTTTGTTGGCCATTGGAATTGAACCTCAGATTTTAACATAACCTGTCCTTAGGCTTACTGGTTACCCTAAACGTGTTAGGTATTATTATTATATGCTCATTAATAGTACTGGTTAAACTATTTAGTATATGTATGTTATTACTGTTTATACAGTGGAACCCCTTTAAAGCAGCCACCTTCGGAACTGAGACAAACTTGCCTGATTAGAGGGGTTCCACTGTACATAATTAGGGATTATGTAAACAAAAAAGGGACTGTGATTGAATGACCGCTTTCAAGGGGTGACCGAATCTGAGGGGTTCCACTGTATTTTTATTATCATACTTTTATTAAAAATTGTTCTCTTAATAAGTGCATTTAGGAGTGTAGGAGTAATCTAAGTCTGTCAAACTGGCAGAAACTATCTAACAGACGGTGTCCAATTGAAACAATGAATTTTAATACTTTTATGTGGGAAGGTAAGAAAAGTTTAATATCTATACTGATTGCCAGGTTGAATTTTTAGTTCTGATCTAATGTCCCTGTTTAAAGAAAGTTCTGATAATAAAAATTCAGACAAGCAGGCTTAAAAGTCATGATCAATGTAAGCAGTAGATTCTTTTGTCAGACTTTCCAAAACTTTTCCTACAACTGTTAAAAGATTAATGGATCTATAGTTACTGGGACAATTTTTATCACCTCCTTTGGAAAAGAGGAGTGAATTAGCTAACTTCCAGTCTTCTGATACTTGTCTTATATTCAAGGACTGACAATAAGTGGTAGTAAGTGGCTCTCATATCCAATCTTTAATCTCCTTCAAAACCCTTTAATAAATATTAAGGAGATTTATCATTTTTTAAAACTGTTTTCTTAACCAGCTCAGAATTAATAGTCATCTTGTTTAATCTGGTTTCCATTTATCAACTGTTCAAGATGTGGAATGCTGCTCAAATCTTTATTAGTAAACACCAAATAAAAAACAAAATTTAATAACTTGGCCACCTCATATTCAGGTACTATCCTTCCTTTATCATCCCTCAAGGGTTCTTTCCCCATTCTAACATTTTACTTACCCTTAATATGTGTTAAAAGGTCCTTACTGTTAATGTTTATATTTTCAGACAAAGTTTTCTCCTTTTTGTCTTAATTTCCCGTTTCTCCACCTTTCCTGATATTCTTTTGTCTTCTCAATATCCTGTCATGCGTAGATGATAAACGGTACACGTGCAGGGTGTGCAAAAACTTAGTCTGTGCATCCCTCCCCTCAAATAAAGATGGTTCACAGGAAATAATTTGTTTAACATTGGAAATCTCATATTGACAGAGACAAACAAATTGTTTGATTAATAATTCAAAATGTCTGTTAGCTTTAATTTTCATGACATAGGATTATACGCCTTAACGTGTGATGTGACGTCATAATTAACATATTAGGGGTGGCCTTAGAGAAACTATCAACATTTTTTTGTTTTAAAGTGTCAGTTGTTCCATAACATTCTTTTGCCATATTTTATTTGATAAGTTCCCATAACAATAAATTCGTGATAGCAATTTAGGTTTAATATCTTTAAAGCCTCAACGAATCAGAGGCTTGAAGGACAGTCATGGAAGTTTGTGTTCTCCTTCGTCCCTCTTCATTCTGACTATCACATATCATGATTTGTTGTTGTATTTTTCATCTAGTTTGTGAATTTGATCTTTGATAATTGGCAAATTCGTAAGGTTGCTTTTGTAGTCAGGAGGGATAAAAGTTGGTAGTCTAAATGCTGTTTTAATAGCTGAGTGTTGTATGTGACAGAACATCTGTATTTTGTAGTTATTGTATATTTCGGATTAAATGCTTGAGAGAATAATTCGAATAACCTAACCAGATCTGTGGTATGTCTGCTGATTCGATTAACCTAATCTAACTAAACTCTCTTTCGACTAGAAAGATGCTCTTAATGTACGTTTACCAAATCACGACATTTTTTGCCAAAACTCCGAATACTTAGGGCTTGATAAAACATGAATATTCTGGTATCATTGATTTTTTTTCTTTTGAAGAGAAAAAACAACAGAAAAGTATTAAAATATAGAAAGTTGAATCCGCAATTTATACATCTGAAAGGAAATTACGTTTGTCTTTCACAAAATAGTCTAGTTTAGTTAGTTTTTTTTCCGGATAAGAGAAAAACAGCATCTTATTACTGTTTAAGCGAGTAAAACCTTTTATTTTGAAAGTCGTTATGTTTCTACCCTTTTTTCAAAAATAATCATAATCGGGGAGTTCAAATTTATTTTTTAACATTCACAATTTTTTGGTATTTCAAAAATTTCATTTTTTCATCAAAAATATCGAGTATATATTATTGGTAATTATCAAACATTTCTTTAAAATTTCTTTTTTGTGTTATTCGACTAGAGAGATGTTCTTGACGTACGTTTTCCCAATTAGAACCTCCATTTCGTTAAATCTCCGGCTGCTTAAGACTTGATTAGACATGAATATTCTGGTATCTTTGATTACTATTGAATAAAATATTTGCAACTAGAAAGAAACCTATAATGACAAGGAGACTAGAATCCTCACATTTTTGAAGCGTATTTTCAATAAAGTTCATTCTAAGAACTTATAAACTTTATAGCTATGAATTAATAGCGTGTTTGTAACCTGGAAAATTAAGATATATATTTACAAATCTAGGACTGTGAAATTTAAAATTTATATTTCTTAAAAATATAACCTGAATTCCAAAATTTTGAGCATTTTACGTGACTGGGCCGAGCACGGGCCAGTTGTTAACATGTCAGACTTTACTACAAGGCTCCTTGGTTTGTGCCACTCCTCACTTTAGAGCTATGACTTGTGGGTGCATTATAGGATTGACAAACAAACTTCATTATTGATTAAAGTAGCCCAAAAGCTAGCAGTTAATGTTGTTAACTAGCTGCCTTTCCCTATACACACATCACAATTAAGAGTAATTACATAATAGCCCTCAAGTAGTTTTGCGAGATGTTCAATTAACTTAAACTTTATAATTTATATTATTTATAATTATATTCTATTGTGTAAGAGGATACGTAAGCAAATTTTCTCTTATCAGACATCCTATTCGGTTAAATTACCGATTCTCCAACTAGTTCATTTTAATTTTATTATGAATCAAGTAATTCGATTTCCAACATCTAATGATAATTAAATTAATATATTTTAGATAGGTTTCAAATGTAACAATTAAGCTTAATCTACTATAAAAACATTCAAATATAACGTTAAAGCTCGATGTTATGGGCCTGAACTTGAAGATGTATGAAATACCAAAAGATTCATTAACTAAACAATTAACACAGAAGACTTACCTTGTTTGAGGATTCGAAGTAAATCATTTAAATTGGATTATGCACACTGTTGCAAAAACTTTTATCTTTTCCTTACTATTGACATATTTTTACAAGCAGTTGTGTTTATCAACCCTGAGAAAGCTACAAAGCCGTTAGTTAATAATATATACATGGAGTGTAAAGGTCGTTTTTTTCTAAAACATTTTTTTAACAAAATGTGTAAATCTCTCTGGTATATACTACAATTTTTGAAATATATAAAAGTCTCTTATGTCTGTTTTCGGGTGCCAGAGTTGCAAATACATATTGGAGAATTTAAATTTGGTAGGGTTTGGTTTCCCGTCATTTATTACAAGTTTTTGTACTAATATGATCCCTGTAGTTGGCAGAGCTCAGACAGCTCATTGTGTAGCTTTGTGCTTAATTCAAAAATAACTACTGCTATGAACATAAATGTTCATAAATAATTATATATAATAATGGTTGTGATACACAAAACAAATAAATAATATTGTAATTGTATAATACTGAGGCCTTAATTTGACTTTAGCTTACTTAATTCAACGCGTTCTGTGAATTAGGAGGAACTACCTCACCCCAACACGGTCACAGATATTGACCTGTGACAAATTGGTGCTTTACTTCTACCACATATTGTTTTTTCTTAAATATTAAAACACGGTTAGTTTTTTTGTGGTGTGGTGAAAATGTTAACACATTCTACACAGTTTTGGCGATTACGAACAAATTGTTGGACACCGCTAATCTAACTTTCAGCTCCCGCTAGTACAACGGTAAGTCTACGGATTTAAAACGCGAAAATCAGCGGTTCGATTCCCCTTAGTAGGCTCACCAGATAGCTCGCTGTAACTTTGCTATAAGAAATTACACACACACTCTATTTTTAAGAAAGTAATTCACCCGATAAACATTAAGAAATTTTATAAAGTCGTTGGAAAAGTTTATTAATAAACATGAAATTTTACGACTTTTTGGCGAAATAAAAATCAAACTCACCTATTTCTTAAAACAGTAACTCCCAAAGGTTTGTTTTCAAATATGTAAATTAATTACAATATTATCACTTTGAAGGTAAGAATAAATTCAGAAATTATCATTTTCTTATCTCGTAATGAACCTCACATTAGAAAGTATGTTGTAGTTAAAAAGAAGAAAGCATAATATGTCAAGCGTAATATCAAAACTGTGTTCGAATTTTCATATTAAAAACAAAAGTATCAGTTATAATATTGTATTAAAATTATATCTTTCATTTATTTAATTTCAAGTCAAAATTCTGATCTAGTTCTTATCACAATATTAGGCTTAATCGCTTCCTATGCTTTGCCAGTTTTCAACTATCCGGATATAACTTTAAGCAAATTGTTATTTTATTTTTAAAATAATGTTATTTTGAGTGATTAATTTCATATTTGTTGACCTGAAATAGCTTAACGATAACTTAGCTTTTGCAATAAACTGAAGAATTACCATACATTCACACACAAGTGTCAATAGGTGGGGTTGTTAAAACTTAATTTTGTTTCTTAATTTATTTTAGGATTAAAAATAAAAACCTTTTTATAGCAAAAAACAACAACAAACTGTTTTGATGTTGAATTGCGTGCCGTTTCTAATATTATTTATACTCTGAAATTTTTGACAACCGGTTTAGGATTTTATGACGTCATCTTCTATATACATATACATGAAAACGTCGTATATGTACTTGTGGTTGTTGACTTCTTTGTCAGATATATACGTAGTAATAGACAGTATAACAGTACTACTCTGGAAGGAAAAGAACAGTGAAACATTAGAAATGTCTGAAAGTCATTTTGACGAATACGAGCATTACAATTTTGACCAAGATAAATATATGTATTCCGGTCACAGCGGAAAGCAGAGAAGCAAAAAAGAAGCCAGTGAACATACCAACTTCTGTGATCCTGGCGGACATTCCCGCAAACTAGTTACTAAAATGCATAATACTGAGCAAAATAAAAATAACGATGAAAAGGCACGTAAACAAAAGAAGAGGAATTTATAGCCAGCTAGCGATGTAAAATTTCACTAACTGGTCCAAGACTACATCTATCTGCAGAAGGTAAACTTGATTCAGTTTACGTATCCGTTTATTAAATTGTAAAGAACAAAAGTAAATGTAGTCATCAACAGTTGACTACATAGGCGAAAAAGAACAGGTTATAAGCTCTCCAAATTTTATGAGATAAAGATATATAAAACTTTAATGTTTTGCAAGCTATTCATTAATTTTTCATACATATTAAGCCCACGTGGCAGGATGAAATAACTACGTGCAAGTTTTATATCTAGGCTTCATATTGTTACTAGTATTAGTGCAGTATAGTAATAATATTAACGGTATGTAGATGATCTAGGATTAACTAGAGTTAACTTTCATCGTATTTCTGAAAGTTTAAATTTGAAATAGTTTAGGATTTTTAGCATTTTATTATAAATCGGCAACTATAAACGTAGATAAAAGTATATCACGTAGAATATTAACTATTATAAAGGAAAGCGATCAACACAGTATTAGTTAAAACTTAGGATAATATTCGAATAATTTTAAAGTAATGTTTGTTCGTTTAGAATTAATCACGAAACTACACAAGGGGCGATCAGTGATATGCGCGCCACGGGTATTGAAAGCCGGTTGAGAACGGTGCCAGTCTGTAGACATACCGCTATGCCACTGGGGTGCATTAATGTAGTGGTAGTAGCGTTTAGTTAGACTTATCTTCTTTTTTTTTTAAGAAACTGAACGGTTAAATTGCAATAAGTATAAGAAATTATTAAATAATAATTATTATTTCATTTATTTTTGGAACTAATTATTACTGTTTTAGAAATTTGAACTTTATTTAAAATGCTTTAACTTCAACATTTTTATAGACTAGTGCTAAAACGTTTACACTGGTCATATGATTTTTTAAACCACACACTGTCGCGACGAGCCATGAAAGTTTTTCAGGGTGGAGGTTGACCAAATTACTTAATGGTTTGTGCTGTAGGTAAAGTCTGTAATTTGGTAGGGGGTACTAAAGACTTGTATATATCCTATCCCCAGCTACATCGACATCAATATATCTATAATTTACAATTACACTCTGTGTTTAAATTTTGAAAGCGGACCATTGTTAGTTAATGCAGTTATGGAACAGTAAATTTCAAACATTTCGTTTAAGTGAAAATTGCATTGTTCGGTTAATTAAATGACCAGAGAAAACTTGCTGGTAGAAAACATGTACTTCCCTAATACTATTGTTTCAGTTTTTTTGTTTTTTTTTGTCCGGCATGGCCAGGTGATTAGGGCGCTCGACTCGTAATCCGAGGGTCGCGGATTCGAATCCCCGTCACACCAAACATGCTCGCCATTTCAGCCGTGGGTGCGTTATAATGTTACGGTCAATCACACTATTTGTTAGCATCAAAGTAGGCCAACAGTTGGTGGTGAGTGGTGATGACTAGCTGCCTAGGGACGGCTAGCGCAGATAGCTCTTGTGTAGCTTTGCGCGAAATTCTAAAACAAACAAACAGTAACTACACTGAATGCACATAAACTTTGAATGAATTTCTAACTATCTGTGGTCGAGGCGTGACCCTGCGGTTAGAGTACCGAAATGTAAATCTGTTGGTTCATGATACACGTCCCTACCCTTAAAATCTGTTTTGCACTTTGGGGCCGTGTGTGTGTTATAAGAGTGATGATAAAATTCCGCAATTTGTTTGCAGTAGCCATAGAGTTGTGGAGGTAGATGCTATTAACTAGCTGCCTGCCCTCTATTAGTTTAAAATTACGGTTGGCTGGGGTGTATAGCCTTTGTATTGCTTTGCAACATGTCGAAGAAACAAATTCCCTTGTCTTTCTCAAGGAATAACATCTTAGGGAATGGAGAACAAATGAATTTAAGTTGGAAACGATTTATAATTTCATACAAAAACGTACCTTATATTTAAATATTATTCACTGTTAGCCTCTCAGATACACTCGCATCAACTGAAAAACAAAATAAATCATTTTGATTCATGTGTGAAAGCAGTCGGTCTGATCAGCCAAGGTATTGTGCCAAAGGACTAGTCGCCACTGGATATGGCGTATATATAGGACGGTTAACTTATTATAAGATAACTATTCCTCCTTGCTTTAGTTAATGAAGTTTTTATAATTAGTTCTGGGATAGTTCTCCATAGTCTAGTTTGTATGAAATAGATTAAATGGACCCATACAAGTGATGTGTCTTAGATTTTGATTGGTTGTCTGTTGTGTCTTTGTTGATGAACTGCCCCATTTTGTCATTGGTTGTCTTTGCTTATAATTCTCATAACACGGAGACCTTTCTAATTTTGGATAAATCATCAATAATATTTAGTATGTCGATGTTATTTCTTCGAATCCAGTTTTGAAATCAGGAAATGGCCAATCCCTCCGTTATTAATGTCATTTCTTAGATATTGAATGATCACTCACTTGTTTCATACTTCGCGGATCTATTTTCGAAATTGGTTCCTTATCACATCGACGCCTAGCGCAGATAGACCAGATGGAACTTTGCGCGAAATTAAAACATTGTACATTGGGCTTAGTTGGGATTTGTGAACAACTCTCAGTAAATGTAGCAAATGATTTCATGAACTGGAAATCATTGTAATATTAATAATAAATGTTGGCCGACTTAATATCTGTATTATCACCAAGCAGTGTTAATGTTTATTGCACGCCCTGGATCCATTGGTATTCGAATTTATTCACCATCAATTTTTTCCTTGTCAGTTTGTGGTAAATAATTTCGAAATATCATAAAGTAGATAATAAGTGTTTAACCAGGATACCACCATTCCAAATAAAATTGTATATTTAGTAAGCTGTCTAGTAAAAAACTCTTGGATTAATGTTGGCCGTTAGTGATTGACCGTATGAGTGTAACGACTGATAGATCAAGGAAGTCTCTAGAATAGAAAGGCAAGTAAAAACTCAAGAACTACTCACATAACTCGCCGTCAATTCAAATATTCCTCATAACGTGTGAACCAAACCCTGCATAAGAATAGCAAGGTCTGTAAGGAACTTTTCGTATGTCGAAAAACACAAAGCATTATGATTCTGATGAAACTTTGTAGAATTGATGGCAAGTGAAGACGGAAGACTTTCGAAACGTCGTTCTCTACACTTGTGTCTCCACAACAGGCAGTTGCCGTCAATTCTACAAAATTTTATCTTGAATACTCTGCCTAAACAATCTATCAAAGAATATCATGACCCTGAGTGAAGGGAAACTATAAGAAACAAATATTTGTGTCTTGCAGTCTCATGTTATATCCATGGAAAGCCATTTTCAATTAAAAAAAAAATATGATTTTTGTATTGCGTTTACATTCGCCATCACGTATAAGAATGCTTTTTACCAGGATATGTTTATTTTAAAGCAGAATTCCAAATAAAATTAAAACTTATATTTGAATACGTAACTTTTCAACAAAAACAGCGATAATCGTAGAAAGTAGAAGAATATTTTTCAACTGGTTACAAATAGAAAAATAAATAGCAAACACATCCATATGGTTTGCGTTCAGTTGCCATAGAATCGCTGTTTGGGGTTGTGGTGCTTTATAAGAGTGATGGTCGAATTCTAATATCCAAAGTAAACCAAGGGTTTTCGGTAGATGCTTTTAACTGACTACCTTCCCTCTAGTCTATTTGTTTAAAATTAATCAAAACTAATGTATATGTCTTTTGTGTAGTTTTGCACGAGCATCGAGAAAGCGATCACTTCACCATTGACTTATTGGTGGGGACCTAGGAATATCGAAAATATTAAGTTTATTATACAGAAAAAACTAGCATTAGAGAAGAAATGAGGAATGAAACAAACAAAGTCGAAATATTTTCTGGTTTAGAAAATAAGACACTATCTTTCTGTTAGGTTATCCAGAAATAAATGCAATTTTTAAACTGCGAAGTTTGGAAAAGTATAAACCAGTGTTGTAAAACATACTTTGATCAAAGTAAGCACCATCTGGTTCAATACACTTTTGCCAATGTGTAACGATGCTGTTTATGTCCCCGCTGTATAAATGAGAATTTCTATGGTCAATGAACTCCCTGAAAGCTTCTTCTGCACCTGCCTGGTTTTGAAAGCGTTCATTGTTCAAAAAGTTATTAAAGTGCTTGAAAAAAATGAAAATCTGTAGGGGAAAGGTCTGGGTGAGGCAGAACCTCGATTTCCAATTCGTTCAATTTTTGGAGCGTTATCCTTGAGAGGTCTCATAACGCCGATTTTGTTGATTTTCAGTCAGCTCTTGTGGAACACACTTATCCAACTTCTTTGTCTTTCCAATCGCACTCAGGTTGTTGACAATGCTTAGCTTTTCTGCAAGCTCACGTACTGTTGTGCGAAGGTCTCTCTCAGCTGCTTCCCTTAATGTATTTTCATCTAAGGATGGCTTCCTTCCACGACCTTCGTGGTCTTTAAGACTTTCATCTCCATGTCGAAACCTTTGGAATTAACGCTGAACCGTACGTTCAGTAACAGGTCCATGGCCGAAAGCCTGGTTGATGTTCCTTGTAGTTTTGGTAGTTTTTCGTCCAAGTTTGAAGTCGTAGAGGAAAATGAGAGGAAAGTCCTTCTTGTCCATGCTGCCTTGGGGATTGCAAAACGTACTCTGAGTAGAGTTGAAGCAGGAGATAGTTAAGACCCCTTGTGAGCGACAAACGTTGGATTAAACCAACCAACGATAAGTTACTCAATATTCAGCTTTTAAATATCATTGTGAGAATTCTGACATTTATTTCTGGACAACCATAATGTACATTACGTGGACTGCGTCAACATATTAAATATTTTCTGACAATAATTGCCCTTCACACATATTCATTACTTTGTTGTTCGTTTTTAATTTAGGCTAAATTTCCTAAGTGTTAAATTAATAGCTCAAACCATTGTTTTTCTCTTACAGACTTCTGGCAAACTGATGAGGGAGCGATTGAAGAATTAAAGTTGTCAGTTCCGTTTGAATGAAATATAACATTTTATAATATGCTGTGAAAACAGTTCCTGGTTTACACGTAATGACAATATATTGTTTGTTAAATGCATACCGATAATTAACGTCAAAAATCAAATGTTGCTTCCATTAAACTTTTATTTTAAAACATTCAGCGAAGAAGTTTATTTTATAATACAAATTTTATGTGATTTTTTTAGAACATGGTTGCTTCAGTGAAATATTTTAAAATAAAACCAATGTATCATTCAATTAGAATGGTTCAGTAAAGTGTTCCTACTTTCACTGTTTGTGGCAAGAGTTTGGTCTATTTGTATAGAAGAAATCTTGAATAGTAACACGAATTGTGACATTTGTGTGATATTCTTAACTGAAACGCTTGGTGATTAAAGCGCTTGACACAATCTGAATATCGCGGGTTCGAATCACCGTCACCGAACATTCTCGCCCTTTTAGCTGTGGGAACATTATAATGTGACGGTCAATACCTGTATTCGTTGATGAAAGGGTAACCCAAGAGTTGGCGGGTGGTGATGTTGAATAGCTGCCTTCTTTTTATTCTATCATTTATAAATGAGATGCGACTAGTGCAGATAGCCTTTGTGAAGCTTTCCGCGAAATTCCAAACTTAACTGAAACTATAAGATTTAAAGCACCACTTTAGCGTAAAATCCAGAGCTAACAAACCGTGTTCGAATCCTTACGACACCACAAAATGTTCAACACACCTTAAATTGCGGGTGCATTATAAGAGCGACAGTCAGTCTATTGGGATAGAAGGTGGTGGGTTACTGCCAGCCGTCTGCATTCCCAACATCACTGGTTGAGAATTAGGGACGAAAGCAGATAACATTGGCAGCTTTGTCATAAAAGCAAACTACAAGTGTTAAACTAAACTGATTATTATAATTAACACGGGACTCTACAACCAATACCAATCATTGAAATTGATGTCTACTTAATGCATCACACTGACTCACTTTAGTTTTTGCCTTTTCCAAAATTTCTGATAAAGAAATAACTCAAGCAATTATATCGAAATCACTGAAATCACAATTTCCTGTGGAAAGTACAAAAGAAACCTGAGGAGATATTGTTGTAATTAATAGTAATATTGTTTACTTTTCTTTACACATTTTTCGATGTCTCTAACTTGTGAGTTGTTCGAATCCTCATCCCAATAAA
The DNA here is from genome assembly GCF_004210375.1 of Tachypleus tridentatus. Classification (NCBI taxonomy): domain Eukaryota; kingdom Metazoa; phylum Arthropoda; class Merostomata; order Xiphosura; family Limulidae; genus Tachypleus; species Tachypleus tridentatus. The sequence goes on along the minus strand of NC_134831.1, from coordinate 164,427,213 downwards.
ATTGTTGACTCACAATTGATTCGTTGGGTAAATAGTTTAGAAAATAGGGACCCTATCGATAATTCTGGGGTTAAATGAGTAGACAATGGTGGCAATCTATCAAAGACAAGGTTCCAACAAGAACAAACATTATTTGTTTTAACAATTAACATTATCTATGGAATTTTGAGTTTTTAAATCATCATATAGTGATCTAAGTTAACTTAGGTGCGTGGATAATATACTATTGCATTGTACTTAATTTATTATTCGATATTATCTAAGGGACCAACTGTTTAATGATCATATTAAATATTTATTTTCTTCAAAGATAAAATATATAATCTGTGACATATCACATCACATTTAAAATACCCCTAACTTTTTTATTATGTCTTTGGTTTGCTGACCCAAGCTGTGCTGATGAACCATAAAGAGACAAACTCCAGTCCACGGCAGAGGGTACGGCCAACCAAAGAATGCATTAGGTCTCTACGTTACGCATTCATTCTTTCAATTCTTCCCCTAGAAAAAAATAAAATAAATATTTAATGTATTTCAGGCAAAAAGTAAAAGTTCTTACCACTACAGAAATATTGAATTCCACAGTTAAAATGTTCTGGTAGGAAAATGTATTTTCATAGAATCAGGACTATTGAGACAGCTAATTCAAATTCGAAGGTTAGATTAAGACTGTGGGAAGCAGATACACATGCTTGTATACTAGAGAGGGATAATATGTACGTTTGTATCAGATATGCAAGTCTGTATGTGGTGGTTGCTTTTGGAATCTATAGCTCTAGAAATGGCTTCCAACCTCTTAAGAATTTTTATTGCCACTTTAATCTATTAGCATCAAACATTTCGAAACTTGTACTCAAGATCTTGAAGGAATTGGGGAAGATTATATTTTTCCAGAAGTTGATGCTGTCTACATGATGAAACTTTTAATATAATAATGTCGTTCTTGTGGAATTAACCGCCATGTTGCTATTATACTTGTTAAAACCATCACCATAATACTGTTGTTTTTGTTAAAATACCTACCATGTTGCTATTATATTAGGTCGTTTCATATGAAATGGCCAACTTTTGCTTAGTTGAAGAGTGACTGCGATTAGCATAAGTTGGATACAGTTATTTGACTGTGTGTCATTCAGTATTTATGAGAATGTTGTAATTTCCATTTGTCTGTCATGCCAAGTTGTATTATAATCGTTTTTGTATTTCTTTTGAACCCTATACAAGATAATATCTTCAAAAGAATAGATTACTTTTAGTATGAGTTTAAATTGGGAAAATATGGAGTCGAGGTCGTTAAAAACACCAATTTGACGTTTGGACAAGGGACTACTTTTCAACGAGCTATTCAGCGTTGGTTCCAGAAATTTTATTCTTGTGATACGAACCTCGAGAATGAGTCCCGAGGAAGACCTCAATCTGTTGTGAATGAAGAAAGATTAAGAGCTATTGTGCAAACTAACCCACAAACGACAGCTCTGGCACTTGCAGCAGACTTAGGAGTTTCCAGTGCAACTGTTTCTCGTCATCTGGCTGCAATAGGAAAATTTAAAAAATTGGAAAATGGGTACCGCGCGAATTGACGGAAAAGCAAAAACTGTGCAGAAACAAGAGGGAGCTGTTTTTGAAGCAAATCGTTACCTGTGACAAGAAGTGGATCCTATACGGCATCTGGAAAACAGCGGGACAATGGTTAGATGTGGGTGAATCTCCAAGACGTGCCAAAGCCACCTTTGCATTCAAAAAAAGTTTCGGTGACAGTATGGTGGTCTGCAAAGGGAATTATCCATTACTTCTTTCTGCAACCAGGTCAAACAATTACAACACGATCTTACCGCCAAGAAATTGATAAAATGTATCGAAAATTAACCATCAAATGGCCATTACTGGTGAACAGGCATGGACCAATTCTACTGCAAGATAAAGCTAGATTCCATACTTCACAAATCACCATTTCAAAATTAAGATAATTTAACTATGAAATTTTGGAGCATCCACCATACTCCCCTGACCTATCTCCAACTGATTACCACCTTTTCTGGCACTTGGAGCTGTTTTCCTGGAACAAAACATTTAGGAGTCAGAAGACTACTGTCGAAGCTTTTGAAGAGTTTATTGTCTCCAAAACAACAGAGTTTTATAGAGACCCGATATTTTCATTAGTATCCTGTTGGGATAAAACCATTGCAGCAAATGAACCATATTCTGATCAATAACACTAGTGTTTGTTAAAACTATGGCTTTTTAACTTTTACCTAAACAATCGGCCATTTTATACGAAACGAACTAATACTTTTTATACTTTCAGCAATGTGTTGTTATTCTTCTTTATTACTATCATTCTTATTTGAACATACAGCATGTTACTTATATTATTGTTCAAACAGCCTTTCTTCTTGGGGTGGAGGCATTGCTTACGTGATTAACAATCACTCTATCTACAGAACAAGAGATGACTTGACTTGTCAGTAGAACATATAACTTTTATTGTTTTTGTTTATTTTTATGTACAGTGTGCACTATGTTACAGCAGTTTTTCGTATGAAAAAGTACATGTGATATGCTCATTGAATGGCCCAGCATGAATCAGAAAAACTAGAACTAAAAGATGTGATGCTATAATTGCCTCCACTTTTTCCAAACCATATTCCATTCCCAAGAAGAATTTCACCTTATAATGCTAGGTTAAAACTGAAAACACCATTTATTGCATTATTTTGAAATTGGATGGGAGCCTTCACATTTATTTTTAATAATAGGCTTGGAAACAAAACATATTAAACTTGAAAAGACCAACATTCGAGTCCTAACTATGTTTTCAGTTATGAAAAATGTAACGAAAAATTATTGACCAGAATTCCGATCATTGAATATGACGTTGGACTCTAAAGATAAGATCATTTCACTGACGTCACTTATCAAAGGTTCCCTAAAGTCAGGAGGTTTCCATGAAGGGCATACTCTCAAGATATTATGATCTTTCAAAAATTGCTTAGGTAAAGTATTTATAAGTTCACTGAAATGGAGGGCAAAAGGAGATCAAAGTTATTATAGTGTAATTAATGATTTAAAAGCCAGACTGTATCTTGTGTAACTTAAGGAGCGCTTACGAAAACGATAAATGCGTTATTTCAGATCTCTTTCAGATTGGTGATCAGAGCGCTCGACTCGTAATCTGTGGGTCGCAGGTTTCAATCCCGTCACCGAAATTTCTCGCCAAAGGGGCATTGTAAGGTTTCAGTCAATCCCAATATTCGTTGGTAAAAGAGTAGTAAAAAAGTTGACGGCGGGTGGTGTTGACTATCTGCTTTTCCTCCTAGTCTATCATTGTTAAACTAGGGACAGTAAGTAGTCTTCGTGTGACTTTGCACAAAACTAAAAACAAACAAGGCATTGCTGCAAGTGACAGTAATATAAATAGCTCTATCCTTTGTCCAAACATATCTCTTCTAACGTTAAAATATATCTGGGGATGTACTTCATATACTGTAGATACAAATAACTTTCTACATCCTGTTTATTTTTATCTAACTCTATTTATTTAACCTTTATCTTAAAAAAGAACACTATAGTTTTTTTTTTATTTCTGTGGGCAGAGGTTTAGCCCATACTTTTATTGTACTTGCAGTTCTAACAGTGTAATATTTGACTTTTTCCTTTCTTTTGTACCCATTTCTAAGGTTAGTATTTAAAAACACATTTAGCTGCTTTAATTTCATAATTTATAAATATTACGTGAATACGTGTTCAATTAAGAACTAGCTCAGGGTCAGTCAGCCCACAGTGCCCCACAATTAACACGCGAATAGGTCATCCACTCCCTGACCGGGACACGTATTTACGTTTGTTTTGTAAATGGAAGAGAAAAACTGAACCGAGAAACAAACGTATTCAAGTCGTGAAGAAATGAGAACGTGTGAATGTTATGACAAAAAGAATATTAGATCTAAGTTTCTCCTCTTAAAATAATATTAATGTTTGTGCCGAGTGACGTGTAAGTTGCAATAAGTCGACATGTTGGTGCAGACGAATATTTTTTGCATGTCGTTGAACGAGGTTTCTGATCCGAAGAAATCTGCATCACTTCAACGTGAAAAAAAATCTGTGAAATGTTCAGTTAGGCCTAAAAACTTATTCACAGAGTCAACTTTAAATTATTTAGACTTCTTTCTAAGCAGTCGCTTAAATTCATTTAACTGTTCATCAAAAATATGTTTTAACGAAACAACAAGGCTTAGCCTCATCACATTTCCCTGCAGAATATGCCAGAATTGACGAGAGAAGAGAGGGTCCGTACGCCGGTCTGACACGAAGGATAAAAGAGTGACTAAATAGTCCCGATTTATAATAATAAATTCTGTGTGTTTGTGTTTTCTTATAGCAAAGCCACATCCGGCTATCTGCTGAGCCCACCGAAGGGAATCGAACCCCTAATTTTAGCGTTGTAAATCCGTAGACTTACTGCTCTACTAGCGGGGGGCAATAAATTCTGTCCACATGTTAAAAGTAAAGGGACCGCATGTACCTTTCGATCGGTCCCGTGATACCCTTATATTTTATATAAATACATAAGAATAAATATCTAGTTTATATTATTATTTTTTATCTAGCTACTATCTTGTGACTCCACTGTTGAATGTGTCTTCCCATTGTTTTTTTTCTGTAAAAAAAACTTTACACAGAGAAATATACAGCAAATAAACCAGCAAGCTTCTACAATACTGCCTGGATCTGGAATTGTGGTAAAAGTTTTATATAATTGCTTTTGGATTTAATTTACCACATAAGGTCAGTTCACCACCAAAGGGCAGTTAGCTACAAATGTCAATGCTATAATCAGAATCATGTCAACAACTTGTTGTAAGTTACATGAACGTCTGACATGTATCAAGTAACTATATCGCATATTTGTCAACGTAAACACACAGAACTTCCATATATTCAATTAATTTAATCGGGGACCGTCTCATCAGTACTTGGCCTACTCTGACCGAATAATGGGGTTTGACTGTTACTTTTGTAATGCAGTTATGGCGTGATTTATCTGTGTGTAATGAAACATGAACCACGGAGCTTGAATCTACAGCCCACCTCAGTAACAAGTGGACCGCAACGAGTTACTTGCGCTCTACCCATCGCGGGAAATCGTACCTTAGATATAACACTGTACGTCAGTTAACTTAGCGATGGCCAACCATTACTTAGCTGAAGGTAATAATAATATTATATTATACTTTACATGCTACTTTAGGAAATAGTATAATATTTTGAGTAAACAAAATTTCCATTTGTGATGCCGAGAAACCCACTTGAAATAAAAATGTATTTCAGAACGGCTGGTATGAGTATTAATACGTTTACTAATAAAGCAAAGAAGAACATTTCGACCTTCTTAGGTCATCTTCAGGTTAACAAAGAGAGAGTTTGCAAGTGACCGTTGCCGGGCACATGTCTTAGGGGCGAAAGTATAAACGGGTAAGGGATTGTAGGGGGCGTTGCATTTAGATGTTAGGTTATTAATTAGTATAGATATAAAAGTGTTCCTTTATATTGGTTTAATTTTAGTTATTGTATAAGTAAGGCTTCTTTGATTTTACGTTTATTTATATTTATTTCCCTACTTGTTGTCTGTGTGTTTTCTATGGTTATGTTGTGTTTATTTAACTTGCAGTGTTCAAAAATGTGTAAAGATGTTTTTGTGTACTTTGAATCTGGTTTCCATTTTTCTGCTTGGTTTTCCAATATAGAAGTCGTAGCAGTTGTTGTATTACATTTTATAAATAATGTTGGTGTTGTGTTTGTCAGTGTCGTTTTTACACAGTATGGACTTCAGTTTTGTACCTGGTTTTTGAATAAATTTGTTTACTGGAATGTTGTGTTTTGTGATAAGTTTTTCCCAAATGTTGGTTATTTTTGCTAATGTCGGAAACATATGGCATGCAACAGTGTAAGGCTTTGTAGTTTGTTGTATTTTGGGATTTATTATTGTTTGTTTCTTGTTGATTGTGTTGTTGGTCTAGGTGTGTGCGTATAATTTTTTCAACGGTTTTTGGAGGAAATTTGTTGATGTTGATGAAGTGTTGTTTTATTTTGTTGATTTCATCATTAATTTTATCAGGTGAACATAGTTTTGTGGCTGTGTTTATTTGTTTTCTTAATATGTTGAGTGTTTGTTTTGTTTTATGCGCTGAGTTTCAGGGAATGTATAATCCATTTTCATAAGGATTTCTGTTTTGAATTGTGTATCGGTTCTTGTGATCTTGAGGTTGATAAATGTTATTTGGTTAGTTTTTCCTGTTCACAGGTGAACTTATTGTTGGGGTGTATCGAGTTAACGTAATTGAAAAATTAATGTGTGTTCTGTAGATGTTCAATGATCAAAACTACCTACAAATAAATGACTCAAGTATGGAGAATTTCGTTTTACCAGTTTTGGCCAATATTTTTATGACACAGACTGAATCTCAAGCGATCAATTCAGCCCTACACCCGCCACTATAGTGGTACTGGTATGTTGATGATACAATTGCTGGATTCATATCTACAGTTGTATTATTACAACTGAGATACAAACTTTCTATTGGTTGTAACATTGTTTTCATGAGATTAGAAGAACGTGGTGAGAAGGTTAAAGATTCATTCTGAGGAGGAACTGTTTAGAGATCACAAAGATGACCTTATGATAACGTTATTTCAGCACCTGTATATACTCTTACTACCTGCAGTGTATTTCAGTTTATATCTTTAGAATTCAACACACGTGATATAGTTGAAACCAGGATAACGGCGAATATACTAAAAAACGCATACAACAACATAAACATACCTTATCTGTTTGTTTTGAAATTCGCGCAAAGCTACACGAGGGCTATCTGCGCTAGCCGTCCCTAATTTAGTAGTTTAAGACTAGAGGGAAGGCAGTTAGTCATCACTATCCACCGCCAGCTCTTGGGCTACTCTCTTATCAACAAATAGCAGAATTGGCCGTCACATTATAATGCTCCCACAGCTGAAAGGACGAGCATATTTGATGTGACAGGGATTCGAACCCGCGACCCTCAGATTACGAGTCGAGTGCCTTAACCACCTTATTTGTAATAATGATTATTAATTATATAATGTGATAAATGTAGTCTGCCAGACACTTCACCTGGTGTAAGATATCATAAACAAATGATGAAATATTAAAATGAGGCTGAAACTTACATTTGGTATTTTAGAAGAGATTTAGAAGATTTAGAAGATACAACTTACCATAAATGTTTTATGTAAGTTGTGCACGTGACTTTTCTAACAGGTAACCAACAGGAGACTGGGAGTTTAATAACAGTTTCTCTCGCTTCGTGATCTATGATTTGTGTTACAAGACGTACATTACCGTTTACGTGACTTTCAAAAATATTACGTAACATGAAAATCCAATTTTTGTTTGATGATAATTTATTTCATTTCATAACTTATGTTAGGTCCAGATAGTTCGTGGTGCTCACCCGTTTGAAATCTGATCACAATTGAGGAGAGGATATTTCTTCATGTCCATATATTTTATGCTCTCTCACTGCCGGTAGGGATCCTAACAGCTACCAAATAATTCAAAGTGCAGATAAATGACCATCTGAAAATTATATTAAAAATATTGTACTTTACTCATTTTTGCAAGAAATTGTGCCATTTCTTCCCCTACCTTGTTTTTGTACAATTTTCTTTCCATTGCATTATTATTGTACCATTTGTTCCCGCTTTAAATCATTCATGTATCATTTTTACCATCATAGATATTACCAGTGGTGCCAGTTTCACTTGAATTCGATTTTGATAATGGTCTTGGAACAGTATCTTTCAAGTCGATGGAGCAACATTTTGACAAGTTTATGTTAATTGATGATGGGACAGCATATTGATATGTTAACGTCATTTTGACAAATCGATATCAACTGGCGATGGGACAGCATTTTGACAAGTTTATAGCAACTGATAAAGGTGAAGCATCTTGACAAGTATATGGCAACTGATAAAGAGGTAGCATAATACGAGACACATTTGACGTCTACATAAAACATTAGGTCAGAATGATAATCTACAGTTTTGAAATACTCATGATGCAGTTGACAATGCTACTGTATGTCAGATAGGCGATAGGACAAAGTATCTTATATAATGGTTTAAATTACAAAATCATTGGCTTGTTGTGCAAATGACTGTTTTTAATCTTTTAGTTCATAAACGACAATTTCTTTTTCCTCACAGTAAGTCATAACATGTTACAGAATAATCTTTCGGTTGAGATCCCCTCAACTTGTACTTACCCGTTAGTGTTAGTAGTTCAACTGATCTGGTTTGCCTTCACCATGCCACGAGACATGTGTTCATTTAATTTTACCCTAGAATCTTAGGTGTTATTTAAATACAAGTTTATCAAGTTTGAAATAGGGAGATGACACCTTGGATTTTATAATGACGCCAGATTTATCACAAGAGTACCCATGGGTGACATTTGTGTAATAACTTGTATTTGTTCATTCTATTTGTTTGAAATGATTTTGCAAAGTGTATAAGACATCTAACTTTGTTGTCTATACTGAAATGATTTTGGAGCTCCAATATGTCATTAAACACTTCTTGCCACGTCTGGCCATGCTCTGTCTGACGACCGTGATACCTGATAATAGCTCTACAGCATAGTTCCGTTCTAAAAGGCTCTATCAAAAAACTGTCATGTCCCAAACAAATAACACCTCTTTGCTTGTTTGCCACAGGCTATCTAGTGTATGAGAACGACAATTCCCACTACTTGTTTCAAAATTTCGGTAGTACAAAAACCTATAGTAATTACTACTTGACTGGTACATATTTATATGGAATAGTATGAATACCTAGTTCATTCTCCAGATGTTCGAGTTATGTGATGGGTGAATGGCAAGAAAAACCAGAAACTTATTTTGGTGAATCCCTACATTGTTGCCCTCACAGAGATAATTCTTCTTGATTATGTTAGTCAGTTTGGTTGCTTGTGCACGTGGTAGTATCGTTGGCGTCTGTTACAAGACGCCATACTTTGCTTATTAGGGTTGGGGTGCGGCCCATTGCAAATTTCGTTATGGATGGTCCTGGCACCAGAATTGATCCATATTTCCTTGTTTTTAAATATCATTACGTAAAAGAGATATTTATATATTTGGAATTCTAAATCCCTGATCATTATAATTATAATCGACTAATTTTCAGTAGCATCATACCTGTATAAATAACACCAAACAATGTCAAAATGTTTTTCTGATCAATTCTATTCCATTGGTGGGTGAGCGATAAGCATCACAGCTTACAACATTAAAATACGGCTTCTCAATACTTACGGTGGCCACAGCATAAATAATCCATTCTGTAAGTTTGTACTGAGAAACAAAGAAACTTACGGCTTACATAGGCCTACATGTATTGTCGATTTCAAAAGCGATATTTCCACCCACTCCTGATCCTGGCGACACCTACATTTGTATATTCATTTGCATATTTCCATGTATTTCTATATAGTTAAGTTTTTGATGGATAATTTTTGCTTGTTGCCCATATCACGACTGGTTTAAGTTCCTGTTGACCTTGATAAGGTTTGAAAGGGAAACAATAAATTTTTATTACCCTTAGTGTTTAAAGAACGTGATTGGTTGGGGGGATGATGACTTAGCGAATCTGATTTGTTGGCGATAATTGAGGGCATTGACTTCATACGGTTTAACAGACAGAAATGTAACAATGAAGAAAATAAGAATAACATTTCAAAATATCCAGCCACGCATATATATTTAAAATGCCGAGGCAACAAAAGCCACCCGATGTTTCATGCGTGCAAATATGTTATAACAGGGGCTATCGCCCTATAGCGTTTTTTGTTTCAAAAATAACATTTGTCTGATACGATGTTGGGAGTACGAGAAATATACAGCTCTTTTAATTTTTTTCTGCCTGGCTTCTGGGATTCTCTGAGAATTTTGTTAGTGCATGTTTTACTTTCACTGTATGATATTTTACAAATATGTTACTGTTTTGAAAAAAAACAAACAAACAATCTTTCTTGAAATATCAGACAAAAACTGAAATCCTAAAACATTTTGATTACAAACCTGCTACACGGTTCAACACCAATTCAGTGTTTTTCCTCAGTTCTCTTTTAACCACTTGGCTTCAAACAAACTAGAATTTTTGTGTTTTAAACTTAAATTTCTCTGGTGTGACAATAAAACCTTTTTTTTTTTTTAAGTCAAGCTTTATAACATTTCATTTTTATCATGTACTTTAATACATAGTTTATCGAATCAATTTTATTAAGAATTTAACTTAGGATGACTAAACAAATTCTAAAAGCGCTTTTAAGTGTCTTTGCCAAAAAATACATATCTTATTCTGTACAGTTTTAATGTTGTTAAAATCTAAACTATCACCAACAGCAAGTAATATATGAAACATTCATCAAAACCACTTTAATACAATTTATTCAAAAGTTGTAAATCTAATAAATCTAATCATGAATTCAGAAAATTTTAGTGTTCTCTGTTATGAAGAAGAAAGCTTGCTCTGTTTCTACCTTTAGGATATTTATACGAATAACAGCATTTCTAATATCAATAAATCAGCTGTTTGTTATAATCTAAAGTCCACATTATAAAGAGTGTCCCTAATCAATATGACTGGTAAAATAACATTTTTTACCTCCAACTAAGTATAAATAATAAAGTTTCAATACATAACAAAAGTAATAAGTATAGGATTTGCTGTAAGAAATCTTGTATTCATTCACTTCAATATAACAAATGAAAAACAAAACACCAACATAAAGAGTACTAAATAGTTAGGTATTACAACAATGTATTTCTTGGAGAGATAACAGTAACTGAAGACAAATCAAATTATCATTGAGCATTGTTAGAAAATAAAAAGTAAAGGAAAATTCAGAAACTGAAATAAAAACAGAAAACAATTTCTTAATCAGGGAATAATCTGGTAAAAACAGATTAACCTAAATAATAGGTTAATAACATACTAGAGTTTACAATGTAGCTAAGGGGTAGTAGTTCTTTCCATTCATACTATTTAGGAACACAAAGTTCACTTTTCACACACACACATCACTGTTGTAGTGTTCTCTCGCATATATTTTTACAGATACAATAATTGTCCAACACATTAATATTGAACAATGGCAACAATCCTTTCATATACCTCACTGTAGAACAGTGAACAAAATCCCCCCACCCTATTATGGAAAAACGAAGAATTTTAGTCATCATAATGGAGACAACTTTATTAAGGAAGGCACATTTACAGAGCTTTATTCTTAGTAAGGATGACCCCATCATGTCGCTTTACTTTCACTGAACTCCTATTATAGTAAATAAGATGAAATAACATTGTTCTTAACACTTCCAACAAGTTAAACTTTTCCTCTTCCATAGTATAGGTATTTACATACAGGAAACATAAATATTTAGATCATAAACATAAGAGTACCAAATAATAATAATAATACTTTAAAATGCATTAAAGTCACATTTGTTGCATTAAATCATATTTTTATTACCACATTTTGGGCCAGTGCCTTATCATTTGGTTACTTTTTGGACAAATCACGGTTACATTAATTGAAATAATCAGGAGATATAAGTTTGTTGTGTTGGAGATTTTTTTTTCGAATAAGAGGGTTAATTGTTAAAATCAGTTATGGTCTCCTTAAGATGACTGGAAATAAGGAAGCAGGGACATTGACAAACATTTTGGAACAAATACATAGATACAATAATGATTTAAGCTTTTAACAATAAATGAATATATACTAATACTGAATTTTCTAAGTTTTTGCCATAACTTACTGACCTCTGATAGTACCATTCTTAATGTAACCCTAGACAACTGTTGATTTCTTATTATCTCTAGCTACAACATCTTATCTGAGAATGCCATTATTAATAAAACCCTAATTAACTGTTGATTTCTGACTGTCTTTAGCTACAATATCTTATCTGATTTTCTTATCCATCATCAAGTATTTCTTGCTTAAAAAATTATTAAGAATTAACACAGTTTTCAAAACTTAATGTATGCTAAAGGTATAGTTCTTCTGAATGTGTGGAAGATGGAAGTGTAGTTCCAGAAACACATCTCATGTAATGGTACTATACCGAATGGATTCATTAATAATACTATCATTACCGGAGAGATTCCTTGATGGTACTGCTTATACAGAATAAATTTATGCAATAGTACTTATTGGATAGATTTGTCAGTGGTACTTTTCCTATTGGTCAGTTTTTTTTTTTATTATTTAAACATAACTGGCTGTAAACCAAAGTAAGTAGAAACTTGAAATTCTAAAACTAAAGATAATGGAAAATCTCTCTAGAATTTTTAAAAATGAATAAATAAAAAAAGACTAAAATATCAGGCACTAAGTGTAAACTTTAATTACTATTGTTACAATTAAAATACATCTTACTAATATGTTACAACTTTTGAGCTTTATGTTTAAATCACTGGAATTATCATTTAATCAAAATTACTGACCAGTTTAATTACCAGTAAAACACTGTGTCATCCTACACTAACATCATACAGATTTGGTTTAAAAGATAGTGTATTTCCAATAACTTTTGGCATTGAAGATTAAAGAATCTTGAAAAGTGTAAAAAGTTAGTTATGAAGAAACTGTTTCTCCAGATGTTAGGTGTGATATAACTCCAGTTACTAGACCACTACTACTAATTCAGGTCTACAAGAAATGTAAAAATTCCATTCAAACATTAAAAGTTCTTTAATACAATGTTCTCAAAGTTCACTGCCAAGAGACAGAACAACATTTGGTTTAAAAAACAATAATATAATAAAGTTAAAAGCTATACATTTAACTGATTGCTGCAAGACAGAATATCACCTGGTTTTAAAATCAGCACAAGCTAGTTACCAATCACTTTTAATGGACTTAAAATTATATCAGTTTAAAATGTGAACTTACAGAGAACACGAAATCTGGGCATGATAGAAAAGAAAATACTACTATAATAATCTGGACCAATCAGTCCTATGTAGTTGAAAAGATTTGGTTTTGAATTCTATGGAAAGCACCACAATGGCTATTTGTGCTAGCCAACCCTAATTTTGCAGTGACAGACTAGAAGGAAGGCAGTTAGTTAACACCATTTGCAGCAGATTCCAAGGCTACTCTTTTACTAATGAATGTAACTCCTATCTTCAAAGAAAAGTTATAAAAATTGTCTTAGTAATTATTGATACATTGATCTTACAACAGTCATAGAGAACGTTTTGGAATGTCTGTTATATGATGTTTTGTAAAGTTATTTATCACAGTTTAGAATTTTATTGAATAATCAACAAGGTTTCACTAAGAAAATATCTTATCTTACAAACCTTTTGACATTTTTGAAGAGGTTACTGCTTCTGTAGATGTGGAAAAGAGTGTATATTTGGTGTATCTGGATTTTCAGAAAGCATTTAAAAAGGTGACATATAAAAGGGTTGTAGAAATATTGTTTCTATAGGTGTGTGAAGGAAGTTAGCAAATTGGATAGAAGAGTAGCTGGATGGAAGAAGGCAGAGAGTTGTTATAAATGGAGTTCAGCCACTCTGGATTAATGTTACAAGTCTTAGGACCTCTGATCTTTTTTGATTTACATCAGTGATACAGATTAAGGAATGGTCAATAAATTACTAAAATTTGCGGATGATATTAAGGTCTTGGGTGTTTCTGGTTGTGAAGAGGATGCTGCTGTTACAAAAGGATTTAGATCATTTAGTGAGTTGTGTAAATAAATGTCTGATGGGTTTTAATTATAATACATGGAAGATAATGCATGCTAGTTATAATAATTTGAATTTTAAGTATAATTTGGATAGGACCAACCTTCATAGTGTCATGAAGAAAGGGAATTTCTTGTAATAATCAATCATCTCTAAAGCTAACCAAGCAGTATGGTGTTGCGAGTAGTAAGGCAAATAGGGTTTCAGGTTGTATGTGCAGAAATATTGAATACAAACCTAAAGAGGTTATAATGTCATTGTACAGGTCGCTGGTTAGGCCACATTTGGAATATTGTGTTTAGTCCTGGGCTCCTTACATTAGGAAAGACACTGAATTGTTGGAAAGAATTCAGAGAAGGGTTACTAGAATACTGCCTGGGATGGAGGGGTTGTCATACAAGGAGAGGCTGAAACCTCTCAAATTGTTTTTGTTTCTCTTGAAAAAAAATAAGAGTTAGGAGGTATCTAATTGAAGTGTTTAAGGGGGCATTAATATAAATTTTGGCAGGGTAGGAGACATTTTTAGCTAAGACAGTTTCATTTTTCTAACAGTGTGATTGGCCTTTGGAATGGGTTGCCTTCAAATGTGGTAGAAGTAGTAAATTTAAGTGAATTAAAAAACAAACAAACTTGTAAGTATATGAATAATAAGAACTAACTTTAAGATTTGTATTTTTTTTTAATTATTTTAATTTGCTTTAGAAGATGAACCAATAGCTTCCATGTTCTTTCAAGACATTATATTATGAATAGTTTGACTGACTATCACATTACAACATCTCTATGGCTGAAAAAGCAAGCATGTTTGGTGACAGAGATTCAAACCCATGACCTTTATGTTTATGTCTTTAACCACCAGAATTATTTAAAACAAAAGTACTTTGTGCAAATTCATTAAAAAACAAACAGTGATAACACATCAATATAATAATATGCAAATGTTTAAAACACTAGCAAAACCCAAGACTGTCATTCACAAGGGAAAGTGTAATGATCTGAACATTAGTAATCCATTGTACACTCTTCTTTGTGATATTACTTAACATGTGGTCAAACAAGTCATTAAGTTGTTTTTTTTCAACAGAGTGTTTGGAAAATCACTGTGCACTAATATACTTATTAACAGATATGTTTCAATTTTTCAGCAAATCGCTGTCGCACCACATCTGTGTATCTACCACCTTCTTGGAATACACGTTCGATGAGTCATACACGTTCTTCAGTTGTTAAAACCATACTGGGATCAAAATCTGAAATATAATAAAATACGATTACAAAACTGCACAGTGACATTCTTTGACAGCTACCTTTGTTCTTAGTCATTCTCTTGGGGTGTGACCTGATCTGCCCATTGAAAAGGGAGGGGATAACTGTAATAGTGGGCCTTATGCACAAGAAGTCAATAGCAATGTTCTCCAATGGTAGTTTGGATGATGCTTCAAGGTTACAACTTCCTTAAGCCTAAAGAAAAATTTCAGGTGGCAGTTGCTCTAGGTAAGTCTGACATTATTTCTCATTCAGTAAGGGCAACCATCCATCAACAAAAGTAAGTATACACAGTGTGTTAGTGTAAATAACAAAAACTGTGTATTTGTTTTATAAATTATGTCCAGACGTTATTTCATTATTAAAAAACCCAGTTGTCTAAGAAGTTTTTGTTATTTGGTGATTCTATCCCATCACTGTAACATAACCAGTTTGATCCAAATATACCACACTTTTATAAGTGGGTTTATTTGTTTAATCTGAATTTTATGCAAACCTACATGAGGGCTATCTGTACTAGTTGTCCCTAATTTATCAGTGTAATACTATAAGGAAAGTAGCTAGTCATCACCACCCACCTCCAACTCTTGGGATACTCTTTTAGCAAAGAACAGTAGGATTGACCATCACATAACACCCTCACAGGTGAAAGGGTGAACATATTGAACCAATGACCCTCAGATTATGAACTGAGTGCTCTAACCACCTGGTTATGCTGGGCCCTTTATAAGTGGGATAAATTACAAAATAGACAATGTTAAATAATGCATTCTCTACAACTGTAATAGGATTAACCTAAGATAGTGATTCAAAATACAAAGTACATCAACCTAGATAATAAGTACTTTTATTCTTCAACCATAAGGGGTCATGAAAAAATAAAAATTATTGTTCTGTATGTATAAATAGTTAAAACACTGGTTGTCCCATAAAGTTTACATATGATTTATAAATTGATTATAACTAGTTTTTTTTCATGCATTTTTAGCTTATGAGGATTTGTAATAGAATGATTTTTATAAATACTTAAACTATACTTCATACATACAGTTTAAATCCCAGTACTTATCTGGTACAGGTGACAGTCATATAAAGCTTCTGTAGAAGTTGAGGCAAGCTTTCCATTACATGAACTAATAGGTTGTCGATGTAGTTCTCCGAATCTTGAATCTTATTTTCTTTAAATTCTAGAACTTTCTCTTGATTAATAGTCAGGTCAACCAATTACAAAAGGAAGTAGAAAACATAATATATAAATTATTATCTCCAGCAATTTCACACATAAAAATTATTAGTATTCTCACAAATACAATTTCTGCCACTCCATTCTACCATTCTAACCATAAAAACAACAATATCATACAAAACATTCTCAATGAAAATAATCACCATTGTTAATAAATTCATCAAACAATGCTTCTAAGAACTACTAAAATATTTGTTGAGTGAGTGTTAACACATTCTCTGTTAACAATGGTCCATGGTTAAGTGACTGCTTGTTAATAAATTCATCAAACAATGCTTCTAACAACTACTACAATACTTGTTGAGTGAGTGTTAACAATAATTCATGGTTAAGTAATTGTTTGTTAATAAATTCATCAAACAATGCCTCTAAGAACTATTACAATACTTGTTGAGTGAGTGTTAACACAAGCTTTGTTAACTTATTTGATTTACTGACTTATTATTGAACAATGAAATTAAAAAAAATTCTTTAGAAGAAATATGTCTGTTCTATCTGGATGTAGAAATCAGACAAATGAGAGTCATTTTATATTATAGTCAAACAGTTAAATAAAGTGTATATTTAATTATAATTTTTTAATATTATAGTTAAAATACTTAATGAATGACACAATAGTATGTTTAAGTGGCATCTGTTTGATAGTTTAAATATGTATACACACACATCAAAAACAGTTTTGTTTTGGAACACTTGCCTGATGGTTGAAGTTACAAACTCTTCTAAAAAATTCATTAACAGAAAGTGTAGAAGAGAGATCTTCATGATGAAAATAGCTGAGGTTCATGGTGTTTTCCAAGATAAAAGTTGCAAGCTCTGGCTGATCAACAACAGCAAGTTCACTGTCACAGAACCTTTGAATAGTTCGCTTTTGTTCTGCTTATAATGAGTTTAAAACAAAAACTCTACTGAACACTTTTGAAAAATTAATGAAATCTGTTATTAACAAAGACACTAAAACTAAAAATAATGAAGGATTCAGTCCAAGGCTACATCACCTAGCTTGGTTGAATATAAAATTAATAATCATAGCACAAGTATCATCTAAGTTATGTTTGCATTAATATAAATATAAAAAACAACACATTGTCAGAATAAGTCAATTATCCATAAAGTTATGAAATTACATGTAGCGACAGTGAAGATATGTGACAGTTTACTCTCCTAGTGAGGAAATGGGATAAAAAAAGCTATAACTAAACTAAGAACAGACATACAGGAAAATATCTGCGAGTTCCTCTAAAGATATGTACCAGAAATGCCAAAATCCACCATCCACAAATTACCTATGGTTTCTGAAATCTTTCCATTTTGAAATGAGATGGATAAATCAAGACACAATTTCACACAACAAAAAACAAGCTGTACAGACACCAACTTGGAAGAAAGTAGACATAATGAATCCAAGCTCTAGACTCTCACTACAGACACCAAGTTGAAAGAAAGCAGACATAATGAATCCAAGGTCTACACCCACAATACAGACACCAAGTTGGAGAAAAGCAGATATAATGAATTCAAACTCTAGACTCATACTACAAACACCAAGTTGGAAGAAAGCAGATATAATGAATCCAAACTCTAGACTCATACTACAAACACCAAGTTGGAAGAAAGCAGATATAATGAATCCTTAAAGGAAGCATGTGGGTGGGCCATGAAAGGCCTTAGAAAATGACTGAGCAGAGAGATTCCATAAAAGCAAGAACAACCTTGAACTAATCAAAAATAATAATTGGAAACATTACCATGGACATTTGAATTAGATAGTTGGAATAACCAAAAACACTAATAATCAAAAATACTAATTTGAAGTATTTGATTATTTATTTGATATTAACTAATTTAATCCTAATTTTAAATAATCAATTATTCCTCATGACACTAACCAATGTAATTTATTATATGGATAAATAAAGTTTAACCCACAGCCTTAAATAAAATTTTCCATGATTACACTTGGGAGCTATTACCATAGGAATTATCTGTTCTGACTGAGGTGACAACTAGGACTGACAAAGGAATTTGTATTAACATCTTTTTAATGCTTATTGTATATACTTAGCAATAGTTGGAAGTATTTATATGTACTTTATTACAGTAGAACAGGCACTTAGTGGTATAGACAATGTCAATCTAAAACAAGTATTAACTTTAATAATCTGCCCAGCATTCCATTAAACCAACAATACTGCCATCTGGCCATATTCATAGTGTTTACTACTCTCATCAGCTGCATCAAGGAAGATGTTGGAAGAGGTAGAGTTATATTCTAATGACAGTGAAAGACAGATGCAACATTACTATAGCATCTCATTGCCTTCAGCATCAAATGGTCAATGAATACATGACTGGTCAGTTGGAGCTGAAGGCAATGAGATGCTACAGTAATGTTGCATCTGTCTTTCACTGTCTGCAGCCACTTATGGGAAGGCAGTTGCCCTTATGTTCTTATACTTCCTAAAGTAGAAATGAAACACCTTAAAATACCATATCAGACTTAACAGAAACAACATGTGAAGATCAATCTTGAAATGTTTCATTTCTTCAAAAGCATGACACTTGGCTGTTGCTTACAGTAGATCATTGAATCCACATCTCATTTTAACAATAAATTCAAAATGACACCCTTCTTTTCTGCTTTAATCTAGGAAATTTGTTTATGCCAGTACAAATAATATTTATTTTATGAATAAATCAAAGCTTTGGTATTCAAGACCACACACATACTTAACTTTAATACCATAAATGATCACAAATGTAAAATAAAGTTCAGATCCACTGTTGCAGTACAACAGGTTTGACACTTACAAATTTCCTTTTCAATCCATAAACTTATTTGATAACAAATGTTCCAAGTTGCTTCTGAGCATGATATGTTACAAGAGGATTCACCTTAAGTTGTTTCTATAGAAACTTCTTGTTCCATAACAGTGAACCTAAACGTTTTTTTTAATCATTTTAAATAATAGTGTGTATTTGCATCACAACAAAATATAAGGAAAATCAAAGAATCTAAATTTTTGGTACTTGTACAGTATTTCAGAGTTTGAGCTCCAGCAAAAGTGTAGAAATTTCTTATTGTGTCTTGGGATTCATAGTCTGTGTCTCTTGCTGATGGTTTCTGTCCTTCCATGTGATTGCTATAGTGCTCTTTGTTGTGATAGTTGATGAAGCTATGATACATCAATGAAGAGAATTATACTAGATGTTTATATGTTTAATTGGTGTGTATATAACATTAATCCCTGTTATACGGTTATATATACATCTGATAAAAAAAATTGTATAAAATAAAACAACAGGAAGCAACAGAAACATCATTCCAATTAACAAGCATACAACATTTTGACAAACTTCCATCATTAAAATGAGAATACCGTGTCAAGACATTGTATATTTGTTTCTTATAATAGTTATGAATTGGTAACTTTCAAGCAGTTACTTGAAAATTTTGTATTTAAAAGCTGATAACAGCTTAGCTACTTTTCTTTGAAATGAAACAGTTGAGGTCAAGGGTCCAAGTGGTCCAGCTTCAGAGAGAAGGTTTGGTTAGATAATTGTTGCAGTTTATGACTTAAAATATAATTAATCAGCATAACTAAGGTATAAAAAAATTCTACAAAAATTCCTTTAGAAACCAGTTTAAAATATACTCCTTTCTGGTCATATTCTTCATGTTTTTATAAATTTGATTTTGCAAAATACAAGTAAACTAAGACATCTCGATGCATACACTAAAGTTCTCATCCAAATTTAGTAATGCAAGAAGTGCACAATATAAAAACATTTCTTCAAACTCTATGAAGGTAAGTAAAAGGTGCTTGTTATCCATTTCACAGGTTTGGAGAAAAATTAATATTAATTACTATTTTCCAGAACTTCTTATATCCTTTCATACTGCAACTTGTGATAGCATAAAATGGAAAGAATAAGAGAGAGATATGTAGATCTCATTATACTGAATGACACCAACTACCATACTGAAACTCTCAAAAAGGCTATAGGGAAGGGGATCTCACTTCACACATAGTATATTAAAAAAACCAAAAACATATAGAAAGTATTCCATTTTACGTGTATAAAAAAATGAAAGCTTAGAAACAAACTTACCTACAACACTGGCTATTTGCTTTAAGGAGTCAGTTCTACTTTCCTTTGATGTACTCAAGCCCATCAGACTCCTTGTTAGGGTGAAAGTACAAACCACAACTGCAAGCCAGATTTGAAGTTTCCCTCATTACTTCTCTTTCTTGAACTTCCCTTGAAGTTTATACTTTCTGGAAAGAAGGCACAAACAGTAATTTACATCAAACTAACACTAATTCTCAAACTAATGCCCTTTATGAAACATAGCTCTTTATGGTATATTTATCTTAATTTTAGACAAGTATTACTAATATATACCATAAATTAAAAAGATTCCTTTTGATTGTAATGAAACATAAAATACATATCACTGAACTATTAGAACCGTCAATTTGTAATAGAAGGGTAGCACGACCTTCTTGAGCAGCATGCCCCTTTAGCGCTATGCTTATACCTAAAGGTCATTCTTGACAAGGAATGTAGGTATGTGATACATTTTCAGATATGGAAATGTTATCTTCAGCCCACACTACTCACCTTCTTAAAGAACAATTAGCTGGAGTCCTACATTAAAAATATGGTGAAAGGACTAGCACAAGATAATGCTTTTTCTGATATTATAGAAACAGAAATGTAAAAATGCATTGTGTCCCCCACTGAAGGGAACCTAGTGGAAGCAGCACTCATTGAAAGTTTGCATCAACCTTAAGCAGGGAATATGCTTTTTCTAATAAAAATGGATATTCAGAAAAGTTCTGTCAAAAAATTTCTTACTTTTTATCTAAGTGTTGCAAAGGCATGTGGACTATGAGGGTTGTTCAACCAACTTACATATCCCCAGGAACAGCAGACCATCAAGTTAAATGTGGTGAGGGCAATGTCAAGCCATACAGTATTTGAGAAATACTTGCAAGAATATGAAGGTTGAGAAATGTATTATTCAAGATGTGTGTTCAAAAAGAGAGGTCAGATCCACCTGGATAGTAACAACTAATGGAAATGATAGGGTTTTTAGTGTATTACTCTTCTGAGTTAACATTCCTACCCTTCTTCTAATCCAGATGTATAATGCTTGGATTTGTACCAGTGGGTTACCCTAACCTCTAGGCAAACTTTCCATATCCCAAGTGACAAGGCACTGGGAAAGCAAAGGATCTCCCACTTTAATAGAAGAGATTGGGAGGAAGGAATTTGTAAGGTAAGTAAAATATAAGCTGCCAAAACAGTATTGCAGGAAATCATATGTTAACAGTAAAAAGACAGATGGTCATCAACAAAACCACTCTGTATCTAACAATCACATTAACCACTCTCAAAAATTCAGGTAAAAAAGGAAGTGGGATGAGAAAGAGATGAACAAAGTGAAGGACGAGAATGGTGGTTCAAAAACGCATCGATAAACCATCCACCTGTATTAATAACTTTCAAGGGTGGTTAGCTAATAAGAGTTGGCAAGAAAATGGGCTATTCTGCAAGAAAAATCTGCTTATCTTTCAAAAATCTGGACAAAGCCATATGTGAAGATAAAAGCATCCACACTATAATGAGAGAAGGACACTCAAATCTGAGATTAAAGGGACCTCCAAGATGGCAGGTGTAGGATCTCCAGGATCACCCAGAGAAGAAACCATACCTGAGCTAACTGATGAAAGAGAGACAATGAGAACAACCCAGCAAGAAGCTGCACATTAAAGACAACACCATGGGAAAAAGTCAAAGAGTAGGACTTAAGGCAAGAGAAAGTTGAAGTAGAACAAAAAGAAAATCACCAAATAGGACCTGGAGCTCTAAAAAAAGATCCTCATTATAAGCCATAGAGTAGAAGTCACAAGGGAAACTACAAGTTAACAGGAAGTTGAGACAAAAAAGAATTGCAGAAATTTAAAAAATCAGGTGGAAGAGAAAAGAACAAAAATGAGGTGAATGCAATAAGTTCACTCATGAACCATCATAAACAACTTGGGTAAGAGAGAAAATGTCATATTTCTGCATTATAATTGTAGTGAAGAGCAAAATTTAGGTTACCTGATACTCATCTTGGATTGAAGAACCAGAAGCAAAGGCAGATCATAGGAAGAGATGGTCAAAGTCACTCAAAGACATTGCAACTCAACAGAAGTAGAAGATCCTGAGTTCCAGGACTGACACATAGGACAGAACCATCACTATATGTACAATGGCAGTAACATCACTCACTATGAGAATATCTCCAGTAACCAGTGAAGCAGGATAAGAAAATTCCTGTTGAGAAGTATCTGGTTCTTGGGAGATTTCAGAAACTCAGATATGAGAATTCATGTTTTATAAGATCCCTATTGAAACAGAAATGGATTATGACCTTTTACCTGAATTCCACGGGTAATAGCAATCTAAGATATTTCTTTCATAGAAACCATAATGCATCTCTTGAACATTTCTCCCAAATCATGTGGTTTACTTATGTAATGAAATAAAATTAATATAAGGAAAAAATAATTATTATCAGCTTCAACTAAAATTATTTTCAATTTAAAAATTAGTTACAGCAAAAAGATTCTTTTTGTAAGAAATGCATGAGAATAATATTATGTCCAAACAGTGTAGTGATGAGGAAAATATGAGATTTGGGTTCACTCAAAGTGTCCAAAGGACAGTACTAGGCAAGGCAATTGTGTTGCCCTCTTACTGGCAGGGGAGAATAATCTGAAGCTGGTTACAAGATAGAAAATGGTAATAGCTCTTAGATGGATGCACCCACAAAAACTTTTGGTAAGTAGCACCAAGGAACCAACTAATTATTTTGTAGAAATATTGGAAGAAATCCAATTAAACTAGATTAATAACAAACACAACTTTGTACATCGTTCATAAAATTTTGAAATCATGGTCTCTGAACAGAAAAAAGTAAACTCTACTCATTAGGACATTACTGTAGAAGAAACAATTATCCGGTAGTAGAAATTTACCTCATTCATTATAATACTACTTTTTTAGAACAAGTACTTTTTATAAAATAATTACAGTTATTTGTACAAACTGGTCTGAATCTTAATTTCAAGACTTTTAATAAACAACAGTACTGCTTAACTATAAACAAGTTCAAAAATTTTAAATTTATTGAATTATTTACCCTAGAAACTTTTCCTTAATCTATGTAAGTATAAAAGTAGTGTCTATTATATGTCCATGTATAGAGTATACATATATATATTAGTATAGAGGTTCATTAGGCCCACGCTGTAGTGCACATGAACCTTTCATTTTGAATTTTGCAATTTTTATGGGTGTTTTGTGTTTTTTTCTACTACTTTGTTCCTATCGATGGATCTTCACAATATTTGGTATGAAGGTTCACTGGGTCTATGGGGAGATACTTACAAATTTTCAGTTTTGCATTTTTTAGTTATTATGGGCATTTTTGTATTTTTTTACCACTACTTTAGCCTCATTGATGGATTTTCATGAAATTTAGCATGAAGGTTTGTTGGGTACATGTGGAGATACATGCAAACTTGTGGTTTCACATTTATTGTTTAGCAGTGTTTTGGCATTTTTTACAATTACATATATGGGAAGCAACTAAATGGAAGATAACCTTTTATTAATCATGAATCTACATAATGTGCCTAGGAAATGAGTACTCCAGCTAGTTTTTAATAAAATATTGCCACCTACATCAAGTCAATCAGTGATTTGCCTGAAAACCCTATAACTGTTTGACTAGCAGTTCCCTCACAATTAATTCTTCTGTGTTGTTGTTGTGTTGTGTTGTTTCTTAAAAAATTACATGTCACAAAATTACTACAAACAAAAGAAAAGATTAACTGACATTTTTCTACAATTTCTGTTTAGTAAAAGCAACAAAATTAATGAAAATTATACTTTAATGTTTTAATCCTGGACAATTATAAGAAACTTCCTTTCTAGTTAAGGATCAAGGTCATACTTACTGGCCACGTTCTTCATGCCATTCTGGATCTCTAACTCTCTCCTGCACTGTGGTCTGAAACCTTTCCTTACCTAGCTGAATAGTAATGTAGGCATCATTTCTCCGTATTCATTATTAATAATGCAGAAATATAACAGTTACCTGAATATTCTTTTGTTAATATACCACGAACAGCACACATTTATAATAACAATACAGCATACATTCACAATAACTCATCTTAGAAATATAAATGACAATTACATGTTTTTTCAGTGAAAATGTGGGTGAACTAAGAACTGGTCAGAAAGCAAAATTCTTTTTACTTGAGACCATAATATAGAGGAAGTTAGATTAACCTTGAAAATACAGTGACTAGTCTAAAAAATTAACCAAAGTTTCCAAATACTTGCATTCTTTTTAACTTTAGTAGCTTAATTCATTTTACAGTACCTACTGTTCTGGTTATAATGTATTTCATCATTAACTGTTTTAGCACTTAAAATGGTCAATTTATCCTTCTTTATGGGTTGGTTTGGTGATTCATTCATCTTGAAGGAATTTTCTGGATAGACCTTTCCTGTCTAGGGTTTTTCTTTCTTCCTGAAACAATGTTTCCAATATTATACTGGACTCTTCTGCAGACCTGACTTGAAAAGAGGCTCAGCATGACCTAATACAATGTGTCAGAAGAAAAGAAAAACTCTAAACATTAGAAGTCTATAAAAAGATTTGTATCACTTTGTTTTCTGTTATTTTAAATACAACATGTATGTATTATTACAGAGCTAAAATGGCAGAGCTTGGAAACTCCAAAACATATAAGAATTAAGTGCTTATATCTGTGTAACTTTTGTTTTGCTACCTGTTTTTAGAAAAAATTGTTTTTAGAAACATTTTTTTTCTGCTTTCTTTACTTGGAGAGAAAACATTAATGCTGAAACGTTAAAGTACAATGAAACAAAATCAAAAGCAAGGAATGTGTTAAAAATAGCAAATCCAAATTTCTGACTAATGCTAGTTTGTTATAACCAAAAATATCTTGATTGGTTCTCTTTTATGTACACAGCCAAATAAAAGCTTTGACAGAGTACCTTACTTTAAGTGAAGCAAAAGACTTAAACAGCCATAACTTACTTAAACCATAATTGCTCATACAAAAGTATGATTGATAAGATGATCAGAAGCAAAAACTGACCAATGGTCAACCAAGTCCATTAACTGAAACACCATTATGATATAGTGTTTCCATTCACTCATACAGACTTAGACAAAGATACAGAACTTACATACTGCTGAAAGTGATGAGCTGACCGAATAACTCGTGTTTATTTAATATTTTGATTCACTCATACAAAGTTAGATGAAGATACAGAACTCATGTACTGTTGAAAGCTATGACCTGCCTAATGTACTGGATTTTTATTTGATATTTCTATGTACTCATACAAATTTATGTAAATTGACAAAACAAAATGCATATATTTTCTGTGTGGGTCAGAAACACAGAGAAGAGCAAACAACAACAATGAAGAAGATGCAGACCTTCATTAATAGAAGTGTTTGCAAGATCCTCCACATGTATCAATCACATCAACTTAGGAGAAATTAACATGAAGAACATATAAAGAAAGAAATCCTAAGGAGAAAATAGGACTGGACTGGCCACACCTTATATATTTCCACCTATAACATTACTAGACATCCCTTGATCTGGAATCTACAGAGGAAGGGAGGAAAATAAAAAACACCATGACCTTGGGGAAACACAAAGAAGGCAAATTATATTTGAATAGAACTGCAGAAGACAGCCTGGTGTCAGACATGCTGGTGAGGTGTCACTGATGGATATTGTTCTGAAAGAATTTATGGGCATGGGTAAATAAGAAATAACTAGCACAGTTACTAGCCCTTATGAAGTTTTAAACAAATATCCAAAATAAATACAACTTCTGATGCCCTTCTGTTATACCATATATATTTTTGATTTCTTGAATTTGACAGCTGTTGTTACTGATACACAAAATGTTAAGACATTGTAAACATATTCTTACTCTACTAATCTTATAGAAAGTAAAACCTTGTGCTAAATTAGCATGTAGTTTACACTATTTACCTAGATGTGGACTAGGCATCAGCACTATAATTTGAAAACTTGGGTACCAGTAAGATTTTCCAATTATCCAACCTGGCTTAGGTTTCTTTTTACTACCCAGATATTAATTCTTATTTTGAGAATTTAAAGACAATAGCCAATTGATGGCGTAAAGACTCCTATAACATGAAATGTATCTGTATAAATAATGACCTCGTGTTTGTCTGTCTAGAACTTTTCTTGAAAATTTCTGAAACTTTACAAATCATATCGTTAGAAAATCTTTATCTGAATAGTCTAAATTGATTATTGGCTTTTCCATCCAGAAACATTTGCTTTCATTATATCAATTTAACTTTGGTTCCCTTCATAGGCTGCTAAATACCTTTTGGCTCTGTGTTTCTTCAGAACAGGTTTTATTCTTCGTTTTGTCTGAGTTTCTTTGTTTCAACTCGTTAAACCGGGTCACACAATAGTGTGGAACCCTTATCGTCACTTTATGTAGTTTATTAAATAAATTTACGTCTACATGAACTTATTTGTTTGACCGCATAATATATATGCAAAAACGGCTCGTTTGGGTTGAGAAAATATTTTACATAGAAGAGCGAACAACGTTTCGACCTTCTTCGGTCATCGTCAGGTTCACAATTGACCGCATAATGTTTTCCACAAGACCAGTATTTATTGATCCAACACATAAAGCCTGCGAATAAGCGCAGCTTAAACTGCGTGCATGAACATGATAGAATAAGAAAAATTAAAGCAAAAGGCATGAAAACTTATATTTCCTAAATTTAAAAATATTAAAACTTTTCTAGATTTTAAATTCGAACATAGTAATTTTAGTGGGGGACACGTGTTAATTTTATTCCATAGTGTTACTTTTCGTAGGAACGTTCCTCTGAAACATCAGAGTGTTTCTGTGATGGAACAGTAGCTGTCTGCTGTTTCATAGAAAATTTGCATTTTATTGTATCTTTTTTTTTCTATGGAAGAAAAAAGTGTTGCCAAAGAAAACAGACAAACTAATGAGACATAGTTTCCAATCTCAAAAATTTGAGCTTTTGGTTGAAATGTGGTCATATTTATTCTTTTTTTCACACAAATCTTTCATTTATTTATAAATTTCATTATTCCTATTATATATTGTTTGTTTTTGGATTTCGCACAAAGCTACTCGAGGGCTATCTGCGCTAGCTGTCCCTAATTTAGTAATGTAAGACTAGAGGGAAGGCAGCTAGTCATCGCCACCAAATCTTGGGCTACTCTTTTACCAACGAATAGTGGGATTGATCGTCACATTTATAACGCCCCCACGGCTGAAAGGGCGACCATGTTTGTCGCGACGGGGATGCGAACTCACGACTCTCAGATTACGAGTCGCACGCCTTAACACGCTTGGCCGTACCGGGCCATTTATATATTGTTATATTTAAAAAGTGTTTGTGATTTCTTATAGCAAAGCTACATCGGGCTATCTGCTGAGTCTCCCGAGGGGAAATATATTTAACAAACCTGGAAGAACATATATTTTTGTGTTTAGTGTGAATAACAGTAATATTAGAAGTCGTGCTTTCAAAATGTTAAAAATAAAAATTTATTAAACAATTATCAACATTGGAAGAATAATTTATTAAAAATGTAGAACCAATTACAACTTATTTTAGTTAGTTTGTTTGTTTGTTTTGGAATTTCGCACAAAGCTACTCGAGGGCTATTTGTGCTAGCCGTCCCTAATTTAGCAGTATAAGATTAGAGGGAAGGCAGCTAGTCATCACCACCCACCGCCAACTCTTGGGCTACTCTTTTACCAACGAATAGTGGGATTGACCGTCACATTATACATCCCCACGGTTGGGAGGGCGAGCATGTTTAGCACGACGCGGGCGCGAACCCGCGACCCTTGGATTACGAGTCGCACACCTTACGCGCTTACTTATTTTAGTGATTCTAGCTTATAAAAGTATATTAATCATATTTAACATAGATTAACATACCGTAGTGTTTCACATCTTTAACTTAACCATAAGTTTATTGTTTGCTTTTAATTTCTTAATATATTTGAGGTTTAAGATTAAAGTTTTCACCTACGATGGCCTGGCATGACCAAGCGTCATATAAACTCAGAATTAATTCGCTCTTCGTGTACTTGGATCGTCGATAAAACATTCAATTCTAGACTGGATATAAGACTCGGTATTGTCTGTAAGTTTGTAAAACCCTTGTATATAAGCCATTGTTGGTAATAACCGTTTTAATATATTGTATTATTTTTATGTTTGTATAGTAAAATATATTTTGTTAAAAATGAATATTGTGTACACCAATCTTGTTGACAAATAGCATAAATTTCTAAACGTTAGTTATCAATTGCTGATTAATTAGTTTTTACAAATGAAGTTATATAAAAGTGTATTTGTGTTTTCATATTTAAAAACAGATGGTTAAGAACAGTTTATTTTAGTGCCTCTCACTCGCAGAGGTCCAGCGGAATGTCTGGGGATTTACAATGGAAAACACGAAACGGGTTCGATACCTGTGGCTGAC
Organism: Tachypleus tridentatus; assembly: GCF_004210375.1. NCBI lineage: Eukaryota > Metazoa > Arthropoda > Merostomata > Xiphosura > Limulidae > Tachypleus > Tachypleus tridentatus. Next base: position 164,398,257 of record NC_134831.1, on the reverse strand, counting down.
AGAGAAGAGATAACACTTTGTGTAGCTTTGTGCTTAAATACAAACAAATTTCTGTATTATTATTAGTGCCCAAATAACTTTTGTGAGATATACTACAATATATTTATTAAATTATATTCTATTTCTTCATTTATGTGTTTTTCGGTAGATTTGTTAATGATATGTTTATGTGTATTTTAAAAGAAGTATTAACACAAATCTTTAAAACTGAAGAAGGTGTAACGTAAACCATGATGCCCCCCAGTGGCTCAGCGGTATGTCTGTGGACTTACAACGCTAAAACCGGGTTCCGATACCTGTGATGGGCAGCGCACAGATAGCCCATTGTGTAGCTTTGTGCTTAATTCAAAACAACAACGTAAACCATGAAGAGAGTGACTTAACAACAGAAAACAGGGACTTACAACTAGAAGTATATCTAAACCTCTAAATGTATTTTCTGGGCGACATAGAGAGAAACAAGTAAGTTTGGAAAGTTAACCACAATCTAAGATATGAATACACATGACAAAAACAAATGTATAACATGAGATTAAACTTAGATTTTCAGAGGAAGAAAAGGTGCAGGTCCAGTTAATAATCAACTCGTTATGCAGACAATGTTGGTTATATTATATAATGGAAAATAAAAATAAGGCTGAAAAGTAATAACATAAAATCATGGAAAGTTTGTTTAATTTAGCGGAGATTTGGTGCAAATTGTACTTTTATTTTTAGTTAAAGTGTCAGTATGTAAATACATTTCATGAATATTGAATATCTACATTTATCGAAATCGAAATATTCTTGGCTTTTTTTATCAAACATAGTGGTTACTTTTTAATTTATGTATAATAATCCATCCTTATGAAACAGTTTTATGTATATAAGTATAATAATTTAGGTGAATCTGATAAGCTCACAGTTTTGTCATACATGTATCCTCAAACAAAAGTTCCAACTGCATACATTCCACCAGAAACAAGAAATATTAATCCAACAATTTATGGTGCTAGACCCAACAACTTGAAATAAATACACAATGTTCAAATTTTCGTTTCATATTATATTGGTCACTAATAATAATAAGTTTTCGAAGCCGGGAAAAGTGTATTGATATGTGTTTGAAAATTATATATATATATATTTACACACATATATCAATATACATCTGTCCTCAAAACATCTTTTGAATAGCAATATCCTTTCTTCTAAACATTTGTAACTAAATTAATATTCAAAACAGGCTGACAAACTGCAACTAGATATATTAAAATAACAATGTAAAGTAAACAGTAGTGTGTCTTTTCACATTCATATTTAATTACGGAATAGTAACGAAACTTTCCAGGTTCAAATCTCTTCGATAGACCAATCGCAAGTAGCCTATTGTCTAGCTTTTCGCTACAAAATAAACATGCAATTAATGCATTTTTTAGCAGTGTAAGACTACAGGGAAGGCAGTTAGTCATTACCACCCATCATCAACTCTTGTGATACTCTTTTACCAATGAATAATGGGATGTCCCTTCACGTTAAAATTCCCTTACGGCTGAAAAAGTGAGCATGTTTGGTGCGACGAGGATTCGAACCCTCAGATTACGAGTCGAGCGCCTTAACCACAGGGCCTCCGACTTAATAAGCGCCTGGTTCGAGTAATCTTTTCACCTGCTACGTCCATGGAAAATTAAACATGATGACAGAAGTAAATAAAATGAAACTGACAGTAATGGAAATCATGACTGGTTTCTTAATAAGGTTTGAATGTTTGACTCTTCGATATTTTCAGTATAATGTTTGCACAATGATATCAATGAACTCATGGAACCGAAACAAACAACTGAATGTGGCCTACCTGTCTGATGTGAGGCTCCAGTGTAGCCTCATTAAAACCCATGATAAGGAAGCCTGTTGAGATATTTATAGTCTTCAAAATATCACCCTTATTCTCTTGAATAGCATATTCTGATTGAACATAAAAGAGGCAAAAAAAAAAAAAGAGAGAAAAATCTCGTGTAACTGACTGCGTTACAAATAAAATATTGTGAAATAACATATTGATAACTGAGGATTTTTAAATCGAATCAGTCAAACGAAACTGATTCTAAGCAAATTATTAATATGGATAGGTTTATTTTAAAAACCAGGTTGTGTATTAACTCAATTAAACAACCATTAATTAGAATCTCACAACACAGAAGCTTAACATAGGATGAGTTAATTATAATAAAGTTTACGTCACCTGTTTCTGGTAAAAATGAGAACGTAATTACAAATAAAAATACCATAATCCCTCCAATGAGGAAAGACTGTAGCATATAACTACCAACCTGAAAACCATGGTAACTTATATTGTGACTACGTTAATTAAATAGCTTATTTGTTGACATAAACTTATTATTTTTCAAAGTTTTATAAAATTGTTATTATTAGTTTCCGAGATAGTCAATAAGCTCATAATTTTTGTGGCATGGAAGGAACTATTAGGAATAATTTCATTATTATTATTTTAAATGTTAAAACAAAATAATCCAATTCTTTCTTTACATAAAATATTTGATAAGTTTTAACGTTTTGTCATTTATTTTATTAATAACTTTATTAACTGAACATAAAACTAACAGTAAATAATAATTGTATGTTATTGTTTAAAAAGGTCAGGTACCAGTATCTTTTGAAAACATACATTTGGGGTGGCATAAAGTTTATTTGATAGGAATATTCTAACTTTCATTTCAATATTTAACTATTGATAATTTACATAAACAGGAAAACAAAATTTGTGTTTAAGCATAAAACCACATTTTATGACTCGAACAAAGAGCTAATATTCCACAATTATCTTACAAGTAATAATATCCAGATTTAAGGCATAAAAAAGTAATCAGAGCTGGGTAACGTAAATTGTTTTACATGTAACATTACAAACATATTTACCTCATAGAGAGCACCTCCAACAGCAGGTCCAATAGTGATTCCCAAACTGTAAAACATTTCACTGGACGCCTTTAAAAATGAAACTAACATTACTGCAGTTGAATTTTTTTATGCTTTGATATTATAATGAATTTCATTTTTAACACTGTATATCTTACGACAAGTAAATATAATACATAATTTGCTTTCACTTTTTGAATCTTGATATCCAGTAACAGAAACATAGTTTACATGGAAATAATACGTTTTCAAACCAGTTGTAACTTATGTATTTCGTGTACTAATGTTTTTGCCATTAACTTTAGAAACCTATTACTCTTTAACTTAAATTATGATTTCATTTAATTATACACATGTGTTTAGGGATAGATCTTTATATCCAATACTCATAATTTTGATGTGGGAGGAAAACGGGTGTACTCCGGCAAAAATCCACTTTCACTACTTAAACACAGAATATTCTATCCGGACAGTGCCAAAAGCTATGAGTTTCAAACAAAATGGAAAAAAACAACAACACATAGATGTTTACTATACTAGATGTTAGTGATTACAGATATACTACGTAGACAGGTGTGTTTCATGTGTCACTGTTTCTTCTAACATTTAAAATTGCTGCTTCGGTTCGTTTCTTCTACTGGTTATAAAATTTATTTGGTTTGTGAACCTTTTGTATTTTTCGTTTTACATTTAAAACAGCCATAGAATTTAATGGCTTGAGTTTTAACTGAATTTAATGCAACACGTCACTAGTTACAAGAGGATATTAGTTAGTTAAAGTCTAAAAGTCGTTTGCAGCAACTAGTGGATCTCGTGATGTACTCCAAAAGATTACGTCATCAGCTTATTGTGAAAAACGTATGTACGCTAGTTGCGGGAAAGGTAAGTGGTTAACACAGAATATATAAGATTGTGGGCTGATGGCCAAGCCCTGAACTGAGTTTTTTTTTCTCGGGGCATCCCCCCCACATCCAATTCTTCACATAGGATTATCTGATCCCCTGCCGCCCTGAAGAACCATAAGTCTACAATCGGCTGTTGATTTTGTGATAGTTTTCGGTGCCTGTCATCGGTCTATCCAACAACTTTTATTTGTATCGGTTTTTATTTATTCTAAATTCTAATTGCTTTCCCATCATGGTGGTTCTAAACATAAGTTTGACCTAGAACTTCAAAATCATGAGTGGGGCGAAGAGAGAAAGAATTTCTGAGCGCCCTCGGTTATATCTGCTCCTGGGCTTAAGTTTGGGGCCAGATAATGTTAAACCGAAGTACCCACCACGTTTTCGCTTGTATGCGGAGCCCTGTCTAACATCTGCTTGTAAATTTTATTGAAAAGGTTTTGTTAAATTGTATTCTAGCCTGTCTATTGTGAAGAAAACTCGATATCCATCATATTATTATATGTGGAATGTTGAGTTGTTGAAGCTTAAATAATAACCCGTTATGCCAGACACTGATAAAAGCTTCTTTTTTTCTTTCTTTTAACGTTAAGGAATGTTTTTACTCTTGTGTGTTTACTGTTGAGCGCTTGGTTTACTTTTTGTTAGGTGAAAAGAAATAAAGTCACAGAAAAAAGTCATAATTTTATCTAAATACCAAAATTATTAAACTAATAAAACAAAATTATTTTAAGTCAGTTTTTAACTGACAATACATGACTTCTACACATTAACAAGAAAATTATGTATGCATTACTACATTAAAACTGATTAACATATTAACCTAAGAAAAAACGAGGATTTAACAATTTACCTTTCTGTTAAATAAAGACGCAGGAAAACGGACATGATTTTATATAGAAGTGCTTGTAAAAATATATGTGTTCATGTTTGTATTTGACTTTTCCTCTGGCTATATTTCCTGAATTCATTTGTTGCTCTAAGTGATTGGTGGTCTGTCGTTTGCGATGTGCTACATTTTGTTTGTCGGTAATAACTTGATTTGTTACTTGATAGAATCGAAGCCTGCTAGTGATTAGTTTTTCTATTATTTTACCCGTAAACCTTAATAGACTTATTGGTCTAAACTGGTAGTGTTTTATAAACATACGTTCGATTTTGGGATAATGGTGACAACTGTGGTTTTTCAATGCATGGTGAAGTATCCAGTTTTAAATGATAGATTATATAACTCAGTTAAATATGATATATATTTATCTGGAAGATTTGTAATTACTAAGTTCGTTACTGAGTCTTATCAAAGTGTTTTGATGTGTGATTTAACCTCGGTCCAAGTGATCGAGCAGGTTATATCGTTATTAATATCCTATGAACCATCTGAGGTGCTGTTTTTAATAATTGCCAGGTTGTGATCCTCTACAAACATGTTCAGGATAACATCGCTACAATTGATTTTTCTACATAAGAAGTTAGTGTGTTTTGAATTAACGTCTCATAACATTATAAGTTGATTATTAGCGAATGAAATGTTTTGAAAGAGTTTTGTCACTGGTTTAATCGTCGAAGATACATATGTAACATTCATTGTAAATGACAATACATTTTTAGTTTTAATTTGACAAACTGTTATTTCCT